>NC_071273.1:26945487-26947987 GCF_023375685.1 Ictalurus furcatus
AGAGGGGTATAAATGAAGATAGAGGGGTATGAATGAAGATAGATGGAGTATGAATGAAGATAGAGGGGTATAAATGAAGATAGAGGGAGTATAAATGAAGATAGAGGGGTATAAATGAAGATAGAGGGAGTATAAATGAAGATAGGGGGGTATAAATGAAGATAGAGGGGTATGAATGAAGATAGAGGTGTATGAATTAAGATAGTGGGGTATAAATGAAGATAGAGGGGTATGAATTAAGATAGAGGGGTATAAATGAAGATAGAGGGGTATGAATGAAGATAGAGGGGTATGAATTAAGATAGAGGAGTATAAATGAAGATAGAGGGGTATAAATGAAGATAGAGGGGGGTATAAATGAAGATAGAGGGGTAAACTCTGCACTCTCGTCTGTGTTTAAAGTGTTTTCTCTCTCTCTGCCATTTAATAAAACAGAACTTCAGTGGTTTCCATGGCAACAGCATAGAGCATCCTGAATCCATGAGACAGAAAAAGGCAGGAATAAAGGAACTCTGTCTCTTCATCCTTCATAGCTGTTGCTATGGAGATGAATGTCCTAGTGACCTACACATCACGTCCTCCGATTCTCCCCTCGTCCTTTTCTCCCCTCTTCCCCCCTCGTCCACTACATTTACACTTATGGCATTTGGGAGAGGCCCATATCCAGAGTGACTTACATTTATCTCATTTATATAACATAGCAATTGAGGGTTAAGGGTCTTGCTCAAGGGCCCAGCAGTGGCAGTGCTGGGGCTTGAACTCCTGACCTTCTGATCAGTAACCCAGACCATTTAACCACTGAGCCACCACTGCCCACATCCACGTCTCCCCTCGTTCACTTCTCCCCTCATCCACTTCCACTTGATTGAGTGCCCTTGTAATATATTATAAGACTTGTTGCATTATGTAGGTGTTTACAGTATAAAAGGGGCTTAAATGTTTCTAAACTCTGTTCAGTTTTAAGTTTATTGCCCTGCTGCTAATGAAGGGCTATATAGCCAGTTAGCATGCTAACTAATATGTACACTACATTACATTTTTTTTATATTTATGGCATTTGGCAGAGGCCCATATCCAGAGTGACTTACATTTATCTCATTTACACCACTGAGCATTTGAGGGTTAAGGGTCTTGCTCAAGAGCCCAACAGTGGCAGTGCTGGGGCTTGAACTCCTAACCGTCTGATCAGTAACCCAGACCATTTAACCACTGAGCCACCACTGCCTCTCTAGCCATCACTTCCGCTAACAAGGGTAGACTGAAGACATTAGAACACAGGGCTAGTGTCCTCTTTTCATCATTGAGAACAGATATAACCACCCCATCTGTCCTTTATGAATAATGAACACCAGATGCTCAGCAAGACTTTGTTCTGTTTCCTCACAGCTGGAATCAGTAATGTTAATGTACTTAAATACAGCAGCTGAATCTCAAACATTTCAGATAACACATTAAAAATGTATAATGTACACCAGGCATGAGGCGTGAGCTGTGTTCAGACAGGATTGGGTTTACACCTAGAGGTGATGTACAGTCATGTGAAAAAATAAATACACCCCATGGAAATAGTTTTTTTTAGACAAACAAATATTTGATCCTCTGTGAAACCGTGCCTATTAATAAAGGTGATAGACTCTATCAAATGACACATAAAACTGACATTTTCTAGTAATTTTCACAATTTAAATGAACAAAAAACTGATCAGTCACATGGAAAAAGTAAGTATACCGCTATATTTGTCACAGCTTCCATAAAATTAGAGTCAGGTGTTGAAGATTGGGTTCCAGTGATTAGAACCTGCTGAGGGAGTTGCAGGTGGAACCCGTCTTATTTATACCCCTCTCATATCTATTATCTGGTGTTCCCTTTGTTATTCAGAATAAAAAGGTTGTGGATGCATATGAGTCTGGTAAGGGATTTAAAAAGATCTTCAAATTATTTGAAATACATCATTCCACTGTAAGGAAAATCATCTACAAACAGTGCAGATTTCAAACGATTGCTAATTGGTCCAGGACATATCCGTTCTCGGATCTCGTACACGGCTCAAAAAGAAGAAATGGAGGGTTATGGAACGGCCGAGTCAAAGCCCGGATTTGAATCCCATTGAGATGTTGTGGGGGGATGTGAAACAGGCAGAACATGCAAGAAAACCTACAAATATCTTGCAGCTGAAAGAATATTGCATGGAAGAGTGGTCAAGGATTCCAGCAAGCCAGGTGGACAATTACGCAAAACTACAAGACGTTATTTCTGCTAAAGGGGGCAATACTAACTTCTGAGGCCAAGGGTGTACTTGCTTTTTCCACAGAAGAATATCACATCTATTGATATTTCTGTTGAATAAATGATGGAAAAAGCGAATTTTCCTTGTGGATTTGTTCAAGTGCATCATCTTGATTAACAGGCGTGGTTTCAAAGATGATCAAACGTTTGCTCGTCCAAATATGTCAAAAACGCCAACAATATCCATGGGGTGTACTTACTTTTTCACATGAC
>NC_071273.1:26952987-26972987 GCF_023375685.1 Ictalurus furcatus
GAGATGAGAAAATACAAACCAAGCATCAATTCAAATATTGCTTCTTAAAGGAGTAAAAATGTAATAAATAAAATACATTTATGTAAAAAACACAGAAGACAAGCAAGGCTGTGTGTGTGTGTGTGTGTGTGAGGCAGGCAGATATGTACTATCCTGCTAAAACGCAGCTCTCCTTCATGTCTCCTAACAGAATGTGCAGTCTGTCAGTGACGGGACAATGTTGAGACAGTGACGAGACAATGATGATACAGTGTCGAGACAGTGACGGGACAGTGACGGGACAGTGACAGGACAGTATTGAGACAGTGACGAGACAGTGATGGGACAGTATTGAGACAGTGATGAGACAGTGATGGGAGAGTATTGAGACAGTGATGAGACAGTGACGGGACAGTATTGAGACAGTGATGAGACAGTGACGGGACAGTGTTGAGACAGTGACGAGACAGTGAAGGGACAGGGACGGGACAATGTTGAGACAGTGACGGGACAGTGACGAGACAGTGACGGGACAGTGTGGAGACAGTGACGGGACAGTGTGGAGACAGTGTGGGGACAGTGACGGGACAGTGTGGGGACAGTGACGGGACAGTGACGGGACATTGTTGGGACAGTGTCGAGACTGTGTCGAGACTGTGTCGAGACTGTGTCGGGCAGGAGGGAGAACTGGGGGTGTGGATTGAAATATTTATATATTTCTCGCAAGTGTTTGAATTTATTACACTCAGTTAATCAGCTGTAGTGTAGTGTGGATTTAGGGCCAGACAGGACTTCACTTTACTTTCTGTTTGTGTTTGTTTGTTCCAGTGTGTGATATAGTTTTGTTTCTGTAGTGTTATAATTTGGTGAGGTCTGATTGTTCGTATTGGTCTGATTGTTCTGATTGGTCTGATTGTTTTGATTGTTCTCGTGTCCAGCTGTTCCTGATGTAGAAGTGGGTTAGTGAGCAGAGGTTCAGGACCAGCCGGGTGAGGAGACTCAGCTCTTGGCATCGCAGGGATTTGTAGTGGTAGGTCTGGGGGTCACTGTGTTTAAGGTGGAGCTGATATTTGATGGATCTTTTCTGAATTTGAGCAGTAGAGGGAATCGACCTAATTCGACTCTGCAGCCGTCGTTCGTAGTGTTTCGGTGAACTTGTAGATTTGCAGAATTATGTGTGCATAATTTCAGCTGGGTGTTTGTCCCTTTGTGTAAAGTTTTGGTTTGTGACTGGCCACCAGACCTCACTACCGTACAGCAGAACTGGTTCGATTACTGACTCATATAATTTGAGGCAGATTCGAATTTGGATATGAATTTGTTTTTTAATTGTGTAGAAGCCCTGCCTGCTTTCTATTTCAGCTCATTCACTGCTGGACTGAAATTTCCAGTGGAATTAATTTTCAATCCTAAGTAATTGTATTCTTTGTAATTTTCTATTTTGCGTGTCCCTAAAGTGAACTGTGATGTGTTTCCTTGACATCTGGATCTTTTGTGAAAAAGAATAATTTTGGTCTCGTTGAGGTTGAGTGTCAGGGCCCAGGTCTGACAGTACTGCTGCAGCATGACCAGGTTCTGCTGTAGACCCTGAACACTGGGGGAAAGCAGAACCAGGTCGTCTGCATACAGCAGGAATTTGATCTCTGAGTCATGTAGAGAGAGACTGGTTACTGATAAGCAATCTAAAATGGAGGCCAATTAGTTAATATATATATTAAATAGTGTTGGGCTCAGGCAGCAATCCTGTCTCAATCCACACTCCTGAGGGAAGAATTTAGTTCTTTTGTTCAGACCCAGGTTTTGACAGAGCTTCAGCAGGTCTTTTCCATTTTTTTTGACCTCAAGTCAAAGTTGTGGCAGGGAAACTTACTCAGGTTTCTTGGGTAATGTTGTCCAAATATAAAGTCATTTCCATGTTCTGTGTTAAAGTCAGGGAGAGAGCCGGTGCGGGCATTCGGGTCTTCACAGATCAGCACACTTCCCTGGGCCTGGAAGCTGCAGATCTCATAGTGGAGCTGGGGGAAGATCTCCTCATCATAATAAGGGGAGTCACTGGGAGGGATGTATACTGTGCACAAGAAAATGTCATTTGTAGTGTTTAAAATCTCTTTTTTGATTTTAAGCCAAATGTATGATTTATTTAATTTTTGTGGTGTCATGAAATCTGAAAGTTCAGATTTGAACCAAATTTTTTAACAGCCGGGTGTTTAATAGATTGGACGATTAATTCTTTGTAGTTTGTGGGACAGTGAATGCTTGATCTATTCCAGGTTTCTTGGAGGATTATATCTGTCTTTTGTGTTTTCTTTAAATTCACATGTTTTACTGTTGCACCCAAACATCCATCCATCCATTTTCTATACCGCTTATCCTTCAGGGTCATGGGGAACCTGGAGCCTATCTCAGGAGGCATGGGGCACAAGACACCTGGACAGGGTGCCCAATCCATCGCAGGGTGGAATCACATACACATTCACACACCCATTCATACACTATGATAATGGTTTCGTTTGAGCAGAAGAAATTAAATCAGATTACAAATACAAATAGTTGTCTGTCTCTCCCTCTGTCTGTGTCTCTCTCTGCCCATGTCTCACCGTCTCTTTACCTGTCTGTCTCTCTCTCTGTCCATCTGTGTCTCTCTGTCTGTCTGTCTGCCCGCCCTTCTAGCTGTCTGATTGTTTGTCTGTCCCTCTGTCTATATCTCTTTCTGTGTGTGTGTGTGTGTGTGTTAATAAAGAGTAAAACAGCAGTGTGTGACTGAAATGAAGTGTTTAATTATGAAAGCAGCTTTAACAACCACATATCTCTCTCTCACACACACAAAGATCTGAGGTCCATCATCAGCTTTACATGACAGCGAGAAAATCACCTCACACATATCACATCACCAACCTCCAGACGGATCAGACACCTCCCTCCATCTTTATAGAACAGTTTGTTCCAGCTGCAGACAGACAGACAGACAGACAGACAGACACACATAGTCGTCTCCTTCACTCCTCTGTCTGTTGTCATCAATGTGTCTCTGTTCTCAGGCCCGGTCCCTCACACACCTGACACAGGAAGTGAACTCCATCTCCTACTACTGCTGGGACATGGTATCCATGACAACCAGACTTCATAACCACACCCACACCGTAAAGGAAAAGGGAGAGTCACACAGGACAACAATGTCCTGGAACACACCATTCCCAAACAGAAGGGGAAGGTCTGTCTGTAGCTGGAACAGACCATTGACCTGAACAGAAGGGGATTGGTCTAAATAACTGATGACATCATCATAGTGACATCATACACTGGGGTGAAGTGTTCAGTAGAGCTGACGGAGAAGTTGGGTGGAGAAACAGGGTGTCTTTGGCCTGATGAATGAAGAGGAAGCTGCTGATTTACACACACACACACACGTAGATGAAGGCAGGAGATCAGTTCCACAGTTGGAGTGTATCCGTGTGTGTGTGTGTAATCTCCGTCTCTTCATCTGTCTGTGTGATGAGCTGATGAATCCATTTAACCTGCAAACACAAATCACACACACACAGTCCTGAACACACTCTTCACCATGAAAAGTCCAAGTTGTACTTCCGCATTAAATCTTTGCCTTGTGATGTGGAGAGGAGGATCATGGGTGAACGTGGCACCGTAGCAGTCAGTGCTCCTATGAGATAACTGCACACTGTGCGTATCTTCAGTGCTGTGTGTCAGGCGAGTGCTGATTGGTTGGCTTGGTGTCTGATTGCGTACACAGAAATGTTTTTTCTGTGGGAGGTGTCTGATTGCGTACACAGAAATGATATGTTGTGACATTTCTCCTGCAGGTTTTAATCAAATTCAGATTAATGTTGTTTTATTGAGAGTAATACTGTTCAAGTGCAAACAATAAAATCAAAACAATTAATTTCTCCTCATCGCCTCCAGACGAGCGGGTGCTTCGAAACGGCTTTCTGAAACTGTAGTCCATTATAATCCTTAAAACACAGAAACAGATGAAACACGCCGTGTATAGACGCAGAGACGCGCACGCAGAGACGCGCACGCAGAGACGCGCACGCAGAGACGCGCACGCAGAGACGCGCACGCAGAGACGCGCACGCAGAGACGCAGAGGAATAAATGAGACTTTACACTGTGAAACTGAATATTAAAAATAAAACAGAAAGAACAAGAGATCCCTGATTTAATTTACACAAACATTCCACAACACATCTTACAAATAACACACACACAGGCGCATGTGTGTGTGTGTGTGTGTGTGTGTGAGAGAGAGAGAGAGAGAGAGAGAGAGAGAGAGAGAGAGAGATGTTTGTGTTCAGGTGTTGGCTTGTGATTAATTGTGTGGGAGATGTAGTGGAGCTGCACGTGCACCTGTTCCCTGCAGAATGTCATTAACTCATTAGATTTTAATTAGTGAGAGTTAATTAATGTAAATTAAAGTCAGTTCAGGAATAATCGGAGTGTGTACGGCAGGAATGTGTGTCGTTATAAACCGTGTGTGTGTGTGTGTGTGTGTCTCACCGCTGTGCGCGCGGCTCTCCCCCGCCGGTACCGTGACCTCCGTTTCCGGTTTGCTGATGACGAGCCGCTGCTGTTTGTGGCGCGTGGAGCGCACCGCGAGCACGGCCTGTCGGTTTTTATATTGCACCATCTGCAGCGTGATCTCCGCGCTCCAGCCTTCGTCCGCCCGGCACCGGAAATCGATCTCCTTCCCGTCCGCCATCACCACGGTGAAGTAGCCGTGTTTTCCCTTCCGCTCCACGCAGTCCACCGTCTTCACGCGCGAGAAGTGCAGCTCTTTGCCCTTTCCCGCCGGGTGCGCTGGCGGGTGCCGGTGCGCGTGTTTGGGCGCGTGCAGCAGCACGGCTTCTTCCGTGAGCGTGCAGTGTTTCCGCTTCCACATCTGCAGCAGTCCGTCACTGCGCTTCTCCAGCACGCCCTCCTTCAGCACGCGCGGACCCTGCTGCTGCATCACCGGGAGCGCGAGAATGAGGATGCACAACACCGCCGGCACGCGACCACTGAGCTGTGCGCGCAGATAAACGCGACACACTTACACACTCATTCACACACACACTGAGTGAAAGACAGCAGTGTCGGTCTGTCTCTCACCAGCAGCCTACAGACATCCCCGATCCGCACGCGCTGGTGTGTGTGTGAGATTGAGTGGGCTTAATCCTGCGCTCGCGCGCCCCCGGGTGCCGTGCAGCTAAAGGCGCAGAATTGCAGCAAAACATTTCAATAACAGTTTTCTCTGTGTGTGTGTGTGTGTGTGTGAGAGAGAGAGAGAGAGAGAGAGAGAGAGATATGAGTGAAGCAGGTCCGGTTTGTTTAGTCTTACACTCATTCACTGCTGATGATTAAATTTTGTTGCCAGATTAATAAACATTTAGTAAAATGATAAAGTGGGCGTGGCTTTGCTTTATTTAGACTGGTACAGATGATGGATTGAGTTTACAGTGAAATACAGAATAATGACAGAAGTGATGTTTAGTGTATTATAAGTGTGTGTCAGCAGTGAGTGTACACAAGCCCATCTATAACAGTAAAAATCCACACACTTCTTTTATATTCCCCATAAATCATAAACAGCGTTTCAAAATGAGTCATTCTTCGTTTTCTCTCCAACGTGATGTCACATTGGAACAGGCCCCACCCCACCCTCGACTCTGCCCTATTAGCATAGCTCCTCCCCTGAGTGAGCTGCACACAGTTGGCCATGTTCTCCAGCATCAGAACCACTGAACATGCAGTGAAGCCATTTTAGTTTTGAAGGAAATGTGCCACAAAAATACCTTAAATCAGTTCACACCAGACTGCTTTGTGAACACGGGCCAGTACAAAGCAGGATTTATTGGATTTGATTCTCAAGAATGGATCAGTACTAACTGTTCCTTCTCACCAAACACAATCCAGAACTCAGCAGCACTGTGGCATACAATACCTTAACACCTAAAAACCCACAATTCACTACAACCAGGAAACAAACCTCAGGCAAAACTTGCTAGAATTTATTATATAAAAAAAAAAAAATAGGAAGTACTTTAGCTTGTTTTGTGACACACACACACAGCGGAAAAACTAAAGGATAATGAACAGAGAAGGTGGTGCACGTAGAACCGGTTTATTGAATGAGTACACGTGAGTACATTAGTACATCTGTAACATGGAGGACTGTCTCAACAGCAGCTGCAGCTCTCTCTCTCTCTCACACACACAAAATGCAGGGAATTATGGGAAATTCACACTACTGCACACCCTAACATGGGTCCACTATCATCTAGAACACATCCAGAGTCAGCATGCTAAACTGCTCTCATCATTGGTCCAAACTGGTGCGGTGGGTGAAGTTAAGCTGTTTGTGGGTGGGGCAATGTGAGGGTAAAGGTTAAAGCTCAGTCTGAATCCTACACTTCAACTCAGATGCTGAAGTGCTACAATAATAAAACACAGAATTAGTGTGTATTAGAAGCTGATCTTCAGGATCAGATCCAGTTTAGAACTTTACAGAACCGTTCCCCTTTGAAACCTCAGCATGCTTCCTGTGCCAGGGTCTGACAGGTGTGTGGGCAAAGCCACTTCCATACCGGACCGGAATGAAAGGAAGTCAGAATTCAGCTAACCAGAACAGTTAACAGAATGACCACCATTGCAGGTGGAGCAAGTTCCACACCATACAGCAGGTGATGACTCCGCCAATCAGAGCACAGCTTTCTCTCACCTGATGCTTAAAGTGCTACAACAAAAATAAACCGAAGCAGCTGGGGGTGGAGCCCATCACATTCCTGACTGGCAGAACTGCTACTACAGACAATAAGGCAACCATGTGCGCAGAGCCTACCCTACACCTGTCCTAACAGGAAGTGAGTCAGGATTTAGCCAACCAGCACACAGGAGGGTTAGGACTCGAAGCACAGGCTTCAGTTATTCACAGCTAGGGATTTATTTACTTCCTGAATGAACAGGAAAACTGTCAGGATTCAGCCAATCACAGAGCAGAACAATTTATCAGCCTCCAACGGCCCCGAAGTGCTGCTAGCTATATAAAAAAAGTAAAAAATAAATTTAAAAATAAAGAAAGGCATGGGGCGGAGTTAACTGCACTGGAATGACAGGTCAGGGCCACGTGGCTCCTCCCACAGAGCATGTGGAGCTAAAACCAAGCTGAAAGTGTCCCAGGTGGGACTGGAGTCAATTCCACACTAAACTGGCAGAATTCAGCCAATCAGTGAGCAGGAATGCACAGAGCTGTAAATCCTGACTAGTTTCCCAGCCAATGATTTCCTGGGACAGGTCTGGATTCAGCCAATCGGAGAGCAGGTAGCCCTGGCTGGTGTTGAGTCATGTTTCTGGAATGTTCCTGCATGTAGGTGTGTATATAGGGGTGGGTTTGGGGTTGCAGTGAGTGAGCCACAGCTGCTGTTCACACAGAGAGAGAGAGAGAGAGAGAGAGAGAGAGAGAGAGAGAGAGAGAGAGAGAGAGAGAGAGAGACACAGACACACACAGAGTGTGCACTTTGTGTGGGTGTCAGTAATTATGATTAATCTACCAATAGAGAAATACAAAACATAAGGCTGGACCAGAGGAGGGGATTTACACCATCACAGGGCAGTGCGTGTCCATCACTGCTGTTTACACTCCGCCGGCGGGTTCGCATCCTTCTGTAACACACACAGATTACAGAATCAAACTGTACTGCAGATCACCCCACACATACAAGCGGAAAGACAAAGAAAAAAAAACAATGACATGTTCAGAGAAATAAAAACATGTAATCGAACCGATGAGAATGAATAAATAAATAGCTAAATGATGAAAAGAACTCAAGAAAAGAGAAAAAAAGAATTAAAAATAAAAAATAAGTTGTATGAAGGGTTCATAAGTCACAGTATATGAAGAGTGTTGTGTGAATATCAGTAACTGATCAACAGGATGTTCCAACACACTGAAGCCTAGTTCATGTTACACACATTTTAGCCCCCGAGCTCGCCGAAAAAAAAAACAAACAAAAAAAAACACCTTTGATCAGAGAGAAACCGAGCAATCAGCAGTTTACTGGTGTGTGAGAAATACTCAACACAGGATCACAGACACGTCACACACACACTTGGCATGTAAATATGAGGAGCTGTCGGGCAACTCCACATCCTGTGGTGTGAAGTGTCATCACTGGCAGTGATTACGGTGATGAGCTACAGCCAATGAGAGCAAGGCATGGGGTGAGGTCACCGCGAGGAAGGGAAACCCGAGAAACCTTTGGCAGAACTACAGCCATCTTTAAATAAACAACTGTTTCACACGTGGTTTTCACGTCATATATCCGTGTCACTTCTCGTGTGTGCAAGACATAACCTAGTTTTTGGACAACAGACAGTCATTGGGTGACAACTTGTCAGATCGTGCAGTGTGAAGTAGGCTTTATCACGAGTACTCAGGAGTAAGATCTAGACCCTGTAATTCTAGAGCTCCTGCAGTTCTAGTTCAACTCAAATCCCATCATACTACAGATGGAGCTCTGCAACCTCAAAACACCTTCTGAAGAACCTGATCTATTGCTGTAGAAGATCCTGGAACAGAGGATCCACAGACAGGCTGTGATCAGCACACACTCACAGATGGACTGATGACCGACACACACACACACACACACACACACACAGGGGGGGGGGCCCAAATCCCCTCGAAGGGGCAGGGCTCAACTTCATACAGAAGGTACAAAGGCAAACACACACCCACTGTGTTACACTGGAACACACACACACACGCCATGTTAGTGCAGTGACATTGGGGGGGGAGGGCTTTAAATCTAGAGGCACACCTGTTACCTACCGGGGCTTGTGCTATGCTACACACACACCATTTAAACCTGAGTGAGGAGAGAAACACACAGAGGCAGGATTACAGCGGAGTAAAGAGCAAGCGCTGATTATTTGATAAAACTGAACATTGAACATGATGGAGGGATCAAACACTAACTGTTAAGAAATTCCAAAAGGTTTAGTTTAGAGAAGTTACTGTTCATGCCTGGAGGGATTGGAAAAAAAAAATGAAGGATTTAAAAGATGCAAGGAAAAACTGAAAGAAAAAAAACTTCAGAAAGAGACTAAAAAGTTAAGAAAATGATAAAGTACAAAGAAGTGTGATTACACTGTGTGTGTGTGCGCGCGCAGTTCCACTGAGTGAGCATTAGTGTGAAGCTGCTGATTGGTCGGTTGCTATAGTAACCATAAAACCAATTACAATGTGCCAGTATGAATTTTAATATTTACTTTATACACATTAAAGATCTCAGATTACAGTTTGTGCGTGGGAGAGTGAACTGCAGTAATGCGCGTGTGAACGAACTGCAGTAATGCGCATGCGAGAGCTGTAATAGTCACTATACACTGTTCAAATTAGAATATTACAGTAGGTGTGTACCTTCGGGTCGTAGTCTGGATCGTTCTCCTCATCTGCCTCCTCCTCTCCCTCCTGACACACACACACACACGTGTGAGCATGCTCATCTCACATTAAACAGCATGCTGATAACACATTAAACACACTCACCTCATCATCAGCCTCCTCTCCTTCCTCATCATACTGAAACACACACACACACACACACACACACACCACACAGATGAGTAAACATAACTCTGCAGTGTTCTAATTCGCACTTTAGCACTTTTCTAGTGTTCACTAAGCAACAGCTCATTACAGAAGGTGGATTTGGAACACAGCCAGTGACCTGAAGCTGAAAATGTAATAAAGACAGACTTCTCTTCAACACCCTAGTTACACCTCCACAGGTACACTACCCCACTGTCCTCAGAGCTGAAGGTAAACGTTAGTTTCTCAGAGCGGCTGTGTCCCATTACTATGTGCAGTGTGCCCTCCTTCACTCACGTCATCGTCGTCGTCCTCAATGGCCTCTCCGGTGAAGTACAGCACGGCACGCGGCACAATGTGCTCTCGGATAAAGTGACCGATCTCAAAGTCCGCCGCCAAGATGGCCTCCGAGTCCTCGTCCTGAACCGCACAACAGCAGGGTTAGTGCTCTACAACGGTGCACCAAACACTACACTGCTCCATTTACACTCATAACACAGTGTGGGCTAGAACGAGAGCTGCAACAACTAATCAATTATGAAAATAGTCAACGAGTCTCATTATGGATTAGTTGGTCTGAGCGGCACGGGGGAGATTTACTCATTAAGTTACTTCTGTTCCGAAAACACGCTTCAGAGTGTAAATACTAACGTTGTGTCCCAAATAAAGTACTGTACACTTGCACCATGTACTCTACCGTGCTGCTTAAAAGGTTTAGTTTAATTTAAGTTTGTCATTATATGTTGTATTTGCACGCTTGCAGTGTAAATTCTGTCGTTTATTATAACAGAATTGATGTGTTAGTAACGAGGCCGCGTTGCTGATCAAACGCAGTGTAGACACGCTGATAGAGTGTGTAGCGCGAGTAGGATCTGTAATGTCTAATTAAAACACTGATCAAAAGTAAACAAGTAAAATAATATTACTAAAGACACTAACAAACCACATGGTGCAGTGAAGGAGTTTTTATTATTAATGTACGACTGTAGTTTAATTCTGTGATTTTTGTGCATCCATCAAAAATAATGCATAAACATTCTAAAAAATATTATATATATATATATATATATATATATATATATAAGTTTATATTGTGTACATGTATTTATTCATTATTCACGGATGCACAAAAAGCATCAAATTAAACTCCAATCCTAAATTAATTAAAATATATATATATATATATATATATATATATATATATATATATATATATATATATATATATTCTGGTGTGTGTATTGGGTTCTTTTCTGTTTTGTACAAACAGTTGTGTAAAGTTTTAGTCTGAAGTTTATATTTGTAACACTCGGTTTGTGGATTTAATTTTAAATAAACAACAAAACAAAAAAATTGTACTGAAAGCTTGCCCCGCCCCATCCGATTAATTGAAAGAATAAATGAGAAATAATCGGCCAACTAACCGATTATAAAAATAATCCATAGTTGCAGCCCTAGTTAAGACAGCCTGCGCGGGCTTTTTAAACAAGTGTGTGAGAGAGACTCACCAGTTCACCACTCTCTGGTACTGAAAGACAAAAGAACAGACACTATGTTACTTAAACAGCCATAAACTCCACACCGTTACACCACCTAAACCCACACTCTCAACTCCACCCGAGTGACAATCAGCATGAATCTGGAACTCAATCATTCCTGACGGATCACGTGGGGTGTGTGTACCTTCAGGAGGGGAGAAGAAGTTGAAGAAGGAGTCATTAGGGACAGTCTTGGTGACCGTCCTCACCGTCCCTCTACCCTTATGCTTCTGCTTCTTCTTTATGGTCTTCAGAGTAACATTCTTCCCTTTGGTCCAGTCAATCGTGCACCTACACACACGCGGTTAGGGTTTATTCACAGGAAATTCACTGTATAAACACCTCACATACATCAAACTCAATAACATACAGGATACACAACACAAGCTGCAGGTGGTGTAGTGCGAGACGGGTACAGCATGGGAGACAGGTGTACAGTGAGGTTCAGAGAGACCGGTAGTGTGAAGGGTATATGGTCAGGTGTAGAGAGCGAGACAGGTGCTTTACCCAGTGCAGCCCATGATCTCAGGGCCGTCGAAGGAGAAGGGGTCGGACTCGTCAGGTTCAGATCTCATCTTGTAGGTCTTAGTGAGAACCGTGTTGGAGAAAAACTCGTTCTGCTCAAAGTGGAACTCTAACGTAAAACTCTATACACACACACACACACACACACACACACACACACACACACACACACACACACACAGAGAGAGAGAGAAAGAGAGAACATTAAAGCAGGGAGTTGTATCTAATCCCTGTATGAACTGTATGCAGAGCTACTGTGTGGTTTGGGACACAGCCTATGACCTGAAGTGGATAATGACTAGTAAGGGACAACAGCAGTCAAGGTAATTTGGGACACAGCCCAGTGACAGTAGAGAACCCTGAGGACATCAACTAAAAATAAACCCTTCCCAGTTACCATGACAACCATGTCCCAATTTCTCATCAGTGCATCTCTCCCTGTGATAAAATTACATGTCTTTCATGACATTTCCTCCAGAGGAAATAAATACACCAAATTTAGACATTATCTGTTTATAGTTCTTTAAAACAAGTTAGTTCCTGTTCTCACTTACGTTATAGCAGCTATAAACACTCACCATCCTCTCTTCACGTTAATAAGATAAAAATAATAAACAAGGAGTGCCCTGTCACAGAGGGGCATAGCCAGAGCAAACTGGCCTGCAAGTCACATCCATGTGTTCACCCCACAATACCAGATCCAAATCTCAATTTAGACCTAAAATCACACAATGCACAGCAAAGATATCAGCTCTTCCTATATCTTATGCCATAAGTTTATCACCTTGCCATGGAAACACATCAAACATCCATCCTCAATTTAGCAGCTTCAATGTCTGGGTATGACGTTGGCTGTGTTTGGTGCCTCTCACATAAATCCCCTAGGAGGAGCATTTCAAAATCCAGAACGTGTGGTTTTTTTTTTTTTAAACAATCCAAAGTGGCAGACTTCCTGTTGGGCAGAGCTAATACAAGCAAATGGGAAAAATGCCTGTCATGGTGAGAACAATGTCCTCACCAAAACATGTGATAGACAACCTGTGTGGCAACCACAGCGATCAACTCATTCGGAAGTGTTAAGGGGCGCTATGGAGTGCACTGGCCACACCCAGGACATAAGACTGAAGAATTACAGAATATTGCCAAGTTTCAAGAATTTGAGTATTTCAAAGGAATGAAACACACACTTGTGAAATAGGGGGTGCTGTGGAGCCAATGAGGCACGTCTATATCGAACTGCGATAAGTTAAACGAGATCCTAAATCAAGTGTATGTGTAAAATTCCATAAGTTTCAGCCTCATAAGCCCCTCAAAACACCACAGGAAAATGTAAAAATCCTACATTTCATCCAACATGGCTGACTTCCTGTTGGGTCCGATATAGTCCGATAAAACTAAGTGAACAATAATCATACCAAATACTGTGCACCTCTGAGCAACTTCATCTCAACCACTGACTCTTTGGTGGTGGTGGAGATCTATAGCACCACAAACACTACATAACTGATTTTACACAGATCTGTGTGCCAACTTTCCTGAGTTTTCACACATGACAAATGCCTAAATAAAAAGTAAGTTAAGATGTTTTTGAAAAAAAAATAAATAAAAATAAATAAATAAATAAAAAAAATAAAAAAAAACCCAACCAGGTTTTAGCGCCTCCGGTGCTCGGGCACCAATATACTCAGCTCCTTGTGTTCCTGAGAAACCGTAAAGTGTGAACTCCTGAAGATGCGAGAAAATGTAGTTACGGGCTTTACCTCGGACTACTACAGAGCACTGACACTGGAGACTCCTTCCACACACGTTAAATAAACATCTTATTTTAAGAAAACTTCAATTACACACATTTTTAGGACTGTTAAAAACTAGAGATAAAAATCACCAATTACACAAAAAGTGTGTTGGAGTGCGTGTTAGTGTGATTGAGTACCATGGGCTGTCCTGCGTCTGAAAACTTGACCTTGATGTCCTGCAAGTGTTTGAGTATGGGTTCATCATGTTCCTGAAACACAGGTTCTATTAGAGTGCAGTTCCCCAACACGCACAGAGAGACAGACACGCACAGAGAGACAGACACGCACAGAGAGACAGACACGCACAGAGAGACAGACGAAGTGTGTGTACCTGCAGCATCTCACTCAGCAGGTCAACGTTCTTAAATACAGTGAGCCAGAACTCAGGAATTCCTTTAGGGTCCTCCTTCTCTTCATCCTTCTTCTCTTCTTCTACCTTCACCTTGTCCTTCAGCTCACTCTGTGCGCGCACACACACACACACACACACACACACACACAGAGTTAAGTGTAGGACTAACCCAGAGGTCAGTGGTTCAGGACGCGGTGTTTCAGTATGTAAGGTGATGACTTACTGAGAGCTCCTCATCCTCAGCCTGTTTCCACTCACACTCCTCCTCTGTGGGTTCATACGCTGCCTTGATGATGTCACTGCGCTGAACACACACACACACGTCAGGTTAACACAGCACAACACAGATACAAAGCACTGATACAGAGCTGTGTCCATCTCTGTTCCCTACAGCAATCAGTGAGAACCCAGAAGACCTTCTGCTCAGAGTATCTGCAGCTACCAGCACTTCAAATTTAATACTTTTTAATACCATATTAAATACATTTCCAAAACATTGTAAGACCTGCAGGTCACTGCAGTCATACTACACGACATCAGCTATAATGGAGTGTGTTCATGCAGATACGTCCATTTCTGGGTTTAATAAACTATAGTAAACTTCTACACAGGTAGATGTAGAGCCCAGAACAAATATCCTTCACATTACCATTTACTCCAACACTGAAATACATACACTATTTCCTTTCTATATTAGAAGCCCCCTCACAGCAGTGATTACCAATTTTATCGTAGTTTAATGAATTTAACGTAACAAGTAGTTATTTGCAAAAATGTCTGTACATTTATTTATAACATTTTAAAAACTGAGAGTAACCCAGTCAGACGACTTTACCATCTCACACAGCAACTGGCCACAATAACATCTACACCTGCTTTACAGTGTCATTCCGCTGCATTTTAACACCTTTGAAACGTGAACTTAGGACATTTTAATGCTAATAAGGCCTTATTTTTATAGTAAGGAATTCAAGACAAACTTTAAGGTCCTGCAGAAACCCTGGAGGAGAACTGCTCTGGGACAACGTCCACTGTTAAGTGCTATACAAATAAAACTGAAAAGAATCAGTTCTGGCGTTTATTAATCCTCCATCCTGGTCATTAAGAACCAGGGGAAGTGTGCGTCATAACGAGGTAAAGCCGAGCGTGACTATGTGTGCGTACACTAACCTTGTCATAGAGAGGTTGGTAGAGTGCAGCGTACTTCCTCTCCAGCTCATGCACTTCCTCGTAGAACTTGGCTTCAATGTGAGCACATTTCACCTGCAGGTTCTTCAAAGCGTTCACTCTCCGCTTCACCACCCGCGGCAGACTGATACATACACACACACACACCTCATCATATACTACTACACTACAGCAGCGAGAACAGTTACAGTAGTCTTTATTAACCTGGTGTGCAGTTCAGAGTGTACAAAAGCCTATTGGGTGTGTGTGTGTATATATAAACGTACCTCTCCATGTATCCTGACGGAGAACCCACAAGTCCATCCAATCTCTCCTGTAGCGCCGCCAGAATCTGAGGATTCTGCATCATCTGTACTGTCAGCTGTCGAGCTAGACCAGACCAATCACACAGATCATCTCAAGCTAGACCTGACCAATCACAGAGTATGTTTACATGGACAGCAGTAATCTAATTATTGACCTTACTCCGAATAAGACAATATTGTGATTAAAGTGTTTACATGAGGCGCTTTTAGAATACTGCTTTCATGTACCTGTTTTACATGTTCTGCAACATAGCACGATTAACAGCACACGTCATTACGTCCCCACGCCACGCTGTCCAACGTTCCCTCCAGAATGTCATGCATCAACACACAGTTCGTCTTCGTTATGGTACCGTACACAGTTTTGGGTGTTTTTATTAATTTTTATGAATGCTTCAAGTGCGGTTAATTATTTGTCATGCTATACATGCTTCTAGACAACTGCTTGGAACTGTGGGCTGAGTCCCAAACCGTGTACTTACCTACTGCATAGTAGCCGAGATACATGTATTTCGCCTGCTACAGGCCTATAGTAGGTATGTACGTGGTTTGGGACGCAGCTGTGCTCTTGTTTGCCGTAAAATGGTTGAGCACTGCCGTGTGTGATCGTGTCCTGTCACAAAAAGCGGAGAAAACTCACAACGGTAATAGTGTGATTAAGGTGTGTACATGTCTGTAATACACCTCGATAATGCGACTAAAACAGGAATACTCCACGTCTTAATCCGATTTGTGTTTACTTCGAGTGTGACCTTAATCGGATTACGGTAAGTAAATATTGCTGTTTACATGGTAGTTTCTCAGAGTATTGTCTTAATCGAGTTAATATTAGATTATTGTTGTCCATGTAAACGTACTGACAGATCATCTCAAACTAGATCAGACCAATCAAACACAGGGTAAATAATCATACAGAGGAGTCAGTGAGGTGACTTTACCTAAACCAATACAGAGACAGAAGAGTAGCATCATAAATATAAAAGATGGAGGTCGAAATGGATTTCCTCTCAGGTGTTGAGAGTCTGTACGTGTGATGTTTCAGAGGAACATGAGATGAAAACCCTCTAAATTCACCTGTACTCCCTCTCCCTCACACTAACACTGCAGAGGTGGTCTACGTGCACCACACACCCCCTCCCTACTTAGGCAGCCTAATCCTGAAGGGAACTAGAGTGGAGTCAGCATGCTGAAGTGTGATAAAGGATCAGAGTATATCAAATAATGATCATCAGCACAAGGTTCTGCATTACTCAGCATTATTTAACAGGGTACCGAGGTCACAGTGGGATCAATAACACACACAGTAGATGACTGAAAGTGTGATAAGCACCAGTGAGACAGCAGAGGAGTGTACAACCCCTGGGAAAGATGATGGAATCTCCACACTTGGAGGATGTTCACTCTGCTTTAATACTTTATAGCAAATAAACAAAGTCACACGTATGACAACTACTTTTGTTTACGATCTTAACTTTCTGGCTTCCTAAACAACTGAAAATTACATTTGTACTTTGCTGCTCCTCTTCGGGCTTTTATGACAGCAGAGTTTGAAGGCGTGGACTTTATATACTCCACCAGGCTGTTCCAGCTGTCTAGAACAGCGGTTAACAGATCAGCACTGCAAGATGGAACCTTGTCCTGGACCAGTTTTTACACTACCACCATAAATGTTCAGTGGGATGGAGATTTGGACCGTGTGCTGGCCAGGCCAGAGTTGATCTGTGTGTATGTGTGCACGCACATGTACCTTTACTGTCCTCTCCAGTCTCCTCCTCTTCCACTTCCTCTACATCCTCCATATCAGCCTGATCCAGCTCAGCCTGCTCCTTACTGCACACACACAAATAAATAACAAAATGGAGGTACTGTTACTCCAACTCTAGTGTGCGGCTGTATCCCAAGTTACTGACCCTACACACTAAGGCCGTGTGTGATGAGAGTATTATTGGGACACAGCCCAAGACACTACAGGACAGTGCAGGAGGGAGCAGTACTCACTTATCCAAGTCGGCCATGACAGGTCACTGTGCTCGAGCCTGGAACAACATCATGCATAATTTTTTTATTTTATATATATGTACACACACACACACACACACACACACACAGCACCACCCATCAGACAAGAACATCCCCAGGCTCATTATGGTCAATCATGGACAGGGCTGTAAATCAGTGTCTAAAGGAACCAGGATACTATAGCAGTACACTATATCCCCCTACACCAGTTCACTGATGGTTCAATCCAGCTACAGACTGACCAAACTACCTCTCTGATCTAAAGTGGTTCAGCTCAAATACTTACTGACCCCTTCCTCTGTCCAAATCATCATCATCATCATCATCATCATCATCAGGCCCTCTCAATGCATTACCTATAGCACCCTAAAACACACACACACACACCACTCCATCTCTACAATGGCGTCATAATGGTCATAATTAGCTAGCAGACTAATAAAATTGCCCAGGCGGAGCGGGAAGCTGTGGCCGGGTTTCAGAGCCCGGACCCCGGCTAGCTCCCCCACCACGTGTCGCTCCATCCTACCGCCCGGCTACTGCACCGCTAGCTAGAGGCTAGCGCACATGTCCTCCTGCTACACACCGCGAGCGGACACACACAAATCTGATTATAAACAGTAAGAGAAGTACATTATTAATGTGCTCAGTAGTGATGCCAGTCATGCTAAGCTAGGCTAATTAAAGACTGCGCGCGCGCAGAGAGCGCATCATTAACTAATCCAGCGCGAGGCCGAGCTCACTACAGGCTAGCTACATTAGCGCTAGTTAGCGGTTTGTCGTACAAGTTAGGGCAGCTAAATGCTAACGTTAAAGAGAAGCCTCCCCACAGCGTTTACCTCAGACACAGATGTATACATACGGGTGTGTGGAATTTCTCACTAACGCGCCAGAAAAAAGATTAAAATCGATGTAAAGGTGTCTGTGCGGGTAAATATACCGCTTCAGCCGTGTATTCTGTCAGATTAAACTCGATTACTGATCTAATAAGAATAAAGATGAAGGCTGAGGTAATGAAAGCGTCTCGTGAGGAAACACCAGCCATTTTCACTCAGCCCTCAGTGTATCTCCATCATGGCGCGGTGTGTGTGTGTGTCTGAGAGAGGTATAAAACCCCGCGGAGTGCCCCGGCTCACTCCCCTTCAGCACAGCTCTCCACACCGGGATAACGCGCACTAAACTGCGGGTTTTTCTGTAAATAAAGTGTAAAGAGCGAACAGAAGCGGCGGTGCATCTCACCGTGTGTATGTTCGCGCGGTGTCCGGCGGGAGCTTCTGCGCATGCGCATCGACGCACACTGACGGCGGCGGGAAAACAAGAGGCCCGATACCCGTGCCGCGTGCACTCATATACGTCCCGCGTCATCACGTAAGTCCACGGTCACCAGGGCAACGTGACAGTGTGGGCGGGGTCAGCGCGGGCCAGGATGTCAAGCCACACCCCCTTTCCTTCTCTCCCCCCTTCAATGTGAGTAATGGAGTTAGCTAGCAGTCGATGCTCAAAAGTTTGTGCACCCTAACAACTAACTAAAGAAAATATATGTTTTCACTTTCACAGATGTTCCTTTATTCTCACACGTAACGGAAATGCTCAAATAGTATACTTTATAGAGGAATATTACTAACAGAAAAATCACAATGACGTCAGTTCAAAGGTTTGTGCACCTTTAGGGCCAAACAGAGAAATCAATGAAATATATATGTTTTCCACAGGTTCCTTCATTCTCACAACAAAAATATTCAAATGCTGTGTGTTATAGTGAAATATTCAATTGTGAAATATCAAAATGATTTTTCATTTTAATTTTCAAAATATCACACACAGACACACACGTCTTATTCTGTTACATCTGTAAATAACTTTTAATCTGTTCATTTTTAATCAGCAAAGCATGGGGGTGCAAACTTTTACTCAAAACATAATCAGAGACACAGAGATGTTTTAATCAGCATTTATAAATGGGTACCTGTGTGTGTGTGTGTGTGAGATGCTGATGTGTGATCTTTGTGCTGACAGTAAGTGGAGACGATTTGCAGATATCGACAACTATTAAATATTCATGCACATTGAATTTCACCCTCACACACACACACACACACACACACACACACACAATTTATACCCAAGTAAATACACAATCCACACAAACCACATGATTCAGGTGGACACTACTTGTCATGTGGGACTCTGCTTACCTCCAGGTTCCCGTGTGTGCAGCTACACACCTGTATATCTGAGGGGACTGTAAGCAGTACAGGTGCTCCACAGGGGAATGTTCTCTTCCTGATCACTTTTTACACCTCTGATTTCAGGTGTGACTCTAAAACGTGTCATATGCATAAGTTCTCAGATGATTGTGGCTATTGTGGTGTGTACTGTGTAAGGAAGTGTGTGAGGAGTAGGAGTACAGGAACCTGAATAACAGCTTTGTGGCTTCATGGTGTGGCGTTAGAACCATCTTCAGCTTAACACCAGCAAGATAACGGAGACTGCGGTGGATTTTGGTAAGAAGAAATCTGCTCCAGCCACCATTGAGGTGGTACATGGGTGGCTGTGGCTCAGGTAGAGTGGGTTGTCCACTAATCCGATAATCGTAGGGTTGGCGGTTCGAATCCTGGCCCACATGACTCCACATGCCGAAGTGTCCTTGAGCAAGACACTGAACCCCAAGTTGCTCCCGATGGCAAGTTAGCACCTTGCATGCAGCTCTACT
>NC_071273.1:26977987-26992987 GCF_023375685.1 Ictalurus furcatus
TATTAGTTAGTTAGTTTGATGAGTTGTTATTATAATTTAATGTTGTAGTGTAGCAGCTCCAGCAGAGGGAGCTGTTGTGCTGCTTGACTCAGTGTATTATTATGAGTTATAGCATAGCAGTGATGTGAAGTTACTCTGCGTATCGGTAGTGCCAGTCTCCGCTGCTGGCATCCTGCTCAAACAGCACCGGCTTCCACTGCTCATTCTTCAGCTTCCTCTCTCGCGCACACTTCCTCTGAGCCTCCTCCAACACAAACTTCTCATTGGTCGCCTCTGTCTGGTCTTTATTCAGTATAGCGCGAGTCACATGCTGCCATAGTCTACAGAGAGACAGAGGGACAGAAAGACAGATGGACAGAAAGACAGACGGACAGAGAGAGAGATACAGAGGGAATAGAGTAAAAGATGCAAAGAGAGACAGAGAAAGATTTTGCGTGTGTGTGCATGCACTCTGAGTGTATCTGTGAGTGTGTGTGTGTATCCTCTCTGTGTGTGTGTGTGTGTGTGTATGCTCTGTGAATATATCTGTGAGTGGGTGAGTGTGTTCGCTGTGTGTGTGTATGCTCTGTGTGTGTGTGTATGCTCTATGTGTGTGTATCTCTGTGTGTGTATCTGTGTGTCTGTTGTGTGTGTGTATGCTCCGTGTGTGTGTGTGTGTGTGTGTGTGTATGTATGCTCTGTGTGTGTATGCTCTGTGTGTGCGTTGTATGTGTGTGTGTGTGCTCTGTGTGTTGTGTGTGTGTGTGTGTGTGTACCTCTCAGACTCAAAGTCCCCCTGTTCCTCCTGAGCGACAGTACATCGGGTCAGGCGGCTCTGACGGAGCTCCGGAGTTGGGTTCCAGAACGTCTCACATACACCTGACTTCTTATCGTTTATGAAGATCTCACTGTCCTGTGGGAAGGAACACACACCCAGGGGTTGCAGTGGAAGAAGAATCACCACCCTGCACTTCCGATACTTCTTCATGCAGGACTGCCTCCTCAGTTTCTGAACGGGCTTCAGTGTCCTGCTGGTGCAGTTGAAATTGTGCTTGCACATGCTCTCTGGGGGAAAGTTTGCCAGCTAAGACTCAGTGACTACGTTAACATGGACAGCAGTAATCTAATTATTGACCTTACTCTGATTAAGATAATATTGTGATTAAGGTGTTTACATGAGTCGATTTTAGAATACTCCAGTCATGTACTCGTTTTACATGTTATAGAACATAATTAGATTAATGGCACACTCCATTACGTCACCGCGCCACGCCGTCCGACGTTCCTCCAGAATTTCACGTCTTCGTTATGGTACTGTATACAGTTTTGGGTGTTTTTATTATTATTATTTTTTTTACGAACGCTTTAAGTGCAGTTAATTATTTGTCATGCTATATGTGCAAATAGACAACTGCTTGAAGCCGTGGGCTGCGTCTCAAACCGCCTAATTACCGTCTATATAGTAGCCGAGATACATGTATTTTTCCCCACTACAGGCCTATAGTAGGAAAGTATGCGGTTTGGGATGCAGCCGAACTCTCTTGTACGCCGTAAAACGTAAAACTGCCGTGTGTGATCGTGTCCTGTCGCAAAATGTGGTGAAAACTCTCACACGACGTTAATAATGTGATTAAGGTGTTTACATGTCTGTAATACACGTCCATAATGCGACTAAAACAGGAGTACTCCACCTGTCTTAATTCCATTAGAGCTTAATTCGATTATGACCTTAATCAGATTAAGGTAAGTAAAAATTGCTGTTTACATGGCAGTTTCTTAATCAAAGTATGGTCTTAATCGGATTAAGAGTGGATTATTGTTGTCCATGTAAATGCAGCAAGTGACTGCTTTTCACCCTTGCTAGATGCTGAGGGACATAAATGAGGTTAACGATGCCCCACTTGCCCTGATGTCCACCACAGACCCCCGCTTTGCCACACCCCATCATGTGTCACCATTGATATCATTCTGCTGCTACCTATGATCAAGTTCAAGTGGGTTCTGTTTTGGAGTCTGCTGGTGGTGGCTCCTGTACCTTCTGCCAGATGTAAGGAGGGTGAAAAGTCGGGTGTGAGAGGGGTGTGAGAGAGGGGAGAGGAGTGTGAGGGGTATGAGAGGGGTGTGAGAGGGGTGTGAGGGGTGTAAGAGGGGGGAGAGGGGTGTGAAGGGTGTGAGAGGAGTGTGGGGGTGTGAGGGGGGGAGGGGTGTGAGAGGAGTGTGGGGGGTGTGAGAGGAGTGAGAGGGGTGTGAGGGGGTTGTGAGCGGTGTGAGGGGATCATCTGCAGTACTACTAGTTTTGCGGATGCAATGTTATTGTAGGATTTTCAATTCAATGACATTTTATTTGTAAAGCGTGGTAAATAATCCACACCATGGTGGTGCGATACAGATATGAATGATGAGCAGCACTGTTCACACAGCGATCTTATGCACATCTGGAGGATTAAAAAGCCACACCCACTATATTTTGAAATATCAGAGCCTAAACATGTCTGTCTGCCAGGCTTCCAAGTCGAACTGTAAAATGTTTAGCAGTTACACGCACACTGAAGTTAATCAGAGAAGCTCTGTATCTCTTTAAAATTTCCACTGTGTTATGATACGCTTCACTGTGTCTCAAATCAAAAACCCTGAGCTTACGTTCAGAAGTACTGACTAATCCAGAAAATCCAGAAGGCTGGTGCACAAAAACGATGGTACGTATGTAACCGCCATTCTATGAATTTTGGATGACGAATTATGAATTATGAAGCTCTGGCGGTCATTTGAAAGTCACAGAACCACGGTTACATACGTAACCATCGTTCTATTTCATTTCTATTGACCACGGTGCTTTCAGCACCTGGATGAGTAATACCAACAAGATCACAAGGAAGTTCTACGTCCCCCTTAACAACGGCTGTGAAGCCAGGGAAAAAATGGCTGCAGTCACTGGGTTGTGCGAGATAACAATCACCCTATAATATCTTGCAAATGTGCAGGTTGATGTCCATGATGCAGCTGCACAAATATCTGAAAGAGGGACTCCTTGTAGGGCTCCCCATGAAGTAGACACACTCCTGGTTGAGTGACTTTGAACCTGAGAGGGGATCCGGAGACCACTGCCCTTATAGGCATAAACGATAGCATCTATAATCCATTTTGACAGACGCTGTTTGGACAAAGCCTGACCTCGCCTATACCCCATATGGCAGACAAACAGTGAATCTGACTGCCGGAATTCAGCCGTCGTTTGGATATAACACTTTAGTGCTCGCACTGGGCACAACAGGTTTGCACTCGACCCCTGCTCATCCTCCTGAGTTGGGGGCTCAAAGGCTGACAGACTGAGGGGCTGGTTCGTATAAGACGAAGAAAAGGTATTTGGGAGAAATGAAGGGTTCAGCCACAAAGTTATCCCTGTGTTTCCAGAACTCCAGTGTAGGCACTCTCGGCTTACTGATAAGGCGTGCGACTCACCTACTCGTCTAGCCGATGCCATGGCTAAGAGGAAAGCTGTTTTCATAGACAGCCACCTCAATTCTGACCTTTCTAGAGGTTAAAATGTTGGCTGACACAGTGCCTCTAATATGAGAAGCAAGTCCCAAGAGGATACTGGCTTTCATTGAGGAGGTCTCAGTCATTGAGCACCTTTAAGAAAGCGGGTCACAAGGGTGTGGGACCCAATCGTCACGCCATCTACTCTATTATGCATGGCTGAGATGGCAGCTATGTATACCTTGATGGTCGAGGCTGCAAGGCCTCCATCAAGACGTGACTGGAGAAAGCTGAGGATCACCAGTATGGAACAGCGTGTTGGTTCCTGATTTTGTGCTTGGCACCACTCAGAAAAAAGCTTCAATCTGTTAACGTACAACACATTGGTGGAAGGTGCACGGGAGTTGTGGATGGTCTGTAAAACTGCTGGATCAAACAGCCTAAGTAATGGCTCTGGCCCTTGAGAGGCCAGACCCAAAGTTGCAGCCAGGATGGGTTCGGGTGCCAGATTCGACCCTTCAGCTGTAAGAGGAGATCCTTCCTCACAGGGAAGCACCAAGGCTCCCTGTTTAGTAATCCATGTAGTATTGGGAACCACACCCTCCCTGGCCATTTGGGGGCTACTAGTAGCACCTTGTGATTGCCCCAAAGGATCCTGTCTAGGGATGGCAGTATTAACGGTAGTGGAGGGAAAGCATACAGCAGTCGATTTGGCCATGCATGGGCCTGTGCATCTTGGCCCAAGGGGCTTGTTGGTTACCCCAGGGGACAGTGTGTCATTGACAGTGAGGCAAAAAAGTCCAACCTCTGCCCTGCCATATCTGTGCCAGATCACTTGCACTACTTTGGGGTGCAGCTTCCACTTGCCAGGGTGGGGGCTGTGGTCAGTACTTCTCTGCGAGAAGGTATGGCCCCTAAGGGAATCCCCTGGGTAAAATATGCTTTTCTCCTCCATGGGCACAGGCACCTTAGGCAACTGGCAGTGACTCTGACCAGCTTGTGCCTGTGTTGAGTGGGATGCAAGCCGAGGTCGTTCAGCCAACTCTGGAGAGGCCGTAATGATAGAAGGCCCAAAGGGACCACTGATGAGACTGCTGTGAGCATACCTAACAGTCTCAGAAATGCTTTGAGGGCCAGAGCCCTGCCTATTCTGAAGCAACTGATGAACTGGAGGATGTTACTGACTCACCGTTGAGAGGGGGTATCAACCGTGAGTACAACTGGATGCCAATAAACACTATTCGCTGACTGGGCATCAGAGAGCTCTTTCCATAATTCACTGTAAGCCTTAGCTTGGAAACATGGGAGACCAGCAATGCTGATTTTCTGAGGGCATCTACCCTTGACTGGGAAGAGATCAACCAGTCGTCCAGGTAAAGGAAAATTCGCATCTCCCTGGCCTGCAATGGCGACAGTGCCGCTGCTACAGACCTGGTGAAGACCCTTGGAGCCAGTGCGATCCCGAACGGGAGCACACAAAACTGGTAAGCCCTTCCCTAGAAGGCAAAACGGAGGAATTACCTGTGCAGGGGCACGATTGGAGCATGAAATATGCATCTTTCAGGTTGATGGTTGTAAATGAATTGTTCTGCCTGGTGCCTTGCAGCACGTCCACTGTACGTAGCCTGTGGAACTTGAAAACCTTGAGTTGTGTGTTCAGAGGTCTTAAATCCAGTATGGGGCGAAATCCGCCGTCTTTCTTTGCGATAATAAAATAAGTGTAATAGAATCCACTGTTCTGTAAAGCGCTGTCTAATTTCTCGATGGCAGCCTTCTTAGAGCCCAGATCTCCTGGTGTAGGGCCTTGTTTGGGTCCTTGACTAAGGTCATTTTGACTCCCTGGAACCTCGGCGGTCGACATCTGAATTGAATGTTGTAGCCCTGTGACAGGGTTGATACAAGCTTGGGGTCTGATGTAAGCACTTCCCAGCATCTGAGCTGCTGGTTGGTGAAGCACCCGACCACGGGAGTGGTACAGGCACTGTCTACCCCTTTGCCCCTTATAATTTCTGGAGGGGCGACGGCTACAAGGGTGACAAAGGTGGCAACAGACGGCTCTATATTGGGCATGTAGTCAAGGCCATGGTTGGATGCATCCTGCATATTAGCTACTGCTCTACAGTCTGTCGGTAGTTGTGAGAAACGTCATCTGCCCAGCACCTCTGCAGTTCCTCTATATATGGAGCTAAGGGTAGGACACAGAGAGCTGCGGACTGAGAGGTCTTCCTGAAAAAAGAACTCTGAGGAGTCACCTGGACAGGTGCTGCATCTAACCACAGACATGCCAAGGCAATTTTTACCACAGGCCTGACTTATGTCTGACTGGTCTCCGAGCCTTTCAGTGTACTGTGGCTCGTCCCCTGCGAATTGGGATGAGATGAATGGGAGCTTTCACCTCCTCGTCATAACGTCCCCCGATAACTAGGCTCTCCAAGGCCCTAGTGTAAAGTGCATCCTCCTCCTGGGTCTCAAAGGCTGATGACAGTATTGAAGGTAGCACCCTGGGAGGAGACTGCCATGCAGCTGCAGCGGGACCACTAGCAGGCTTTGCACTGGGTGGTTGCAGATTAAGGAGGAGAGACTTAATCTCTGCAAACTCAGAAGCCAAGGTGTCTACCTTCTGGGCTAGGGGATCTATCTTTCTGTGATTCCCCTTACCAGGGGCCCCCCGCGAATCGGTCTTATGGCGGTTATGAGTGCTGGGAGCCATGGCCTGTGTAGGATGCAGTTGAGTGCTCAACCTGTCCTTTAGCTGGGCCAGCCTGGCTGCCCGTGCTGCTAAGCTCATGGAGCTGCAGTTCATGCCTGCCATCTCAGTCAATCCCTCTCTTAAGTGGTCAACCTCCAGGCAAGAGGGATATCTCTCATGGCCATCCTCTTGTTCCAGAGGGGCCAGGCAATCAATACATGTCATAAACATGGGTACCAGCAGTAATTACTATCCATGTGGTTTTCCGCACAAAGAGAGAAATATATACACTTTGCCATATCTCTGCAAATAATTAAAGAAATCCACAAACTAAATAACGGGGACGAAAAACAATCACCTGTTTTGATCACCCCCCTTCAAGGAGCGTTGTGTAGCCTGTCCTACCACAACGAGTCAGTTATGAGAATTAAACAATAATAATATTGGGAAATGATCCCTCTATGATAACTATGCACTGTGATGCGATACGGTGCAGTTAAGAGCGAACACGCTCACACTATAGCCAATAATTAAATAAATTCAGGAACTATTTTTGTCTCGTGACCGCATTCATAAATCAAGCAAATCCACATGGGGTCATGAGCCTGGTTATAGAGGAAACTCTATAGGAAAAACTTCTCAGAGTGATGCGATCCAAACCAGATAGACCTCAGACAGTTACATGAGGTGTCTGAGGTTGAGAGGCTAAACCCCCATGAGGACCTGCTCACACACTCCCAAATAAAATCCTAAACTATAAATTATGGAAAACTATTATAACTGCTGGAGTGGACCAACAGGCATAAACACCACACACACACACACACACACTTACCCAGTGACCCTCCAGTGTAGCCAGCACTTCCTTCCCCAGTTTAATCTTCCCGCTGATCTGATTCACACTGTCACTACTGCCAAGAAATGGCTGATGGGGAGAGACAGAGTGATGCATTACAGCACAAGAATGATAACCCCCGCCATCCCCCCCTACCCCCCACACACACCTTTAGTTTGAACTCCAGTTGTGCACTGTATCCTGTTTTCTCACACATAATGGTGACCTGACCTGCAAGCTCCAGTGTCATCGTCCCATACAGGATACCTGAAACACACACACACACACACATACACAGTGAGGCTGTCTTCATGGATACTATGCATATGTGTATGTGAGTGTAAGTGTGCGTGTTACCTTTGCAGTGTGCATATGGCATGTTCATGATGTAATCTTCTCCTCGGTTTAGGAAGGTCAGTCTTGCTTCTCCATCCAAAATGGCCGACAGAGAATTTCCTGAAAGTGAAACAAAAACACACATATGAAATAACACACACACACACACACACACACACAGACACACACAATAAAAGAGTTAAAGAAAGAAGAGACATTGTGAATACCGTAGAACTTTGACTTGGCCAGGATGCTGCCGCTCAGACAGAATCCATCTTTCCTGTTACTGACATAGAATGCAGAAACTGGAGGATGATGAGATACCTGAAGGAGAAAGAGAACACACCTCAGAGGCAGTACAGTGTGTGTGTGTGTGTGTGTGTGTGTGTGTGTGTGTGCGTGTATACCTGCTCTGAGATGTAAAATGTTTTGCTGTTGGTCTTTGGGTGAATCCACATGCAGCGAAATGTTTCTCCTATGATGGGGTTGTATGGTTTCTTCAGACCCTATTAAACACACACACACACACACACACACACTTAAGCCACATGTGGAAATGGTGTCTGTAATCTGCACTGCTGAGCTGAAAAGACTCTTTACTTTTGGTTTCTTGTAGAATCCAGAGATGTACCACTTCACCACCTTCTTCATGCGGTTGTAGGCATTTTCCTCTACTGCGGCTCTGAACAGAGAGAGAAACATCCCATCAAACACACACACACACACACACACACACACACACACACACACACAATTAACCCAATAAAACCCAACTAAAACTCTACAACACCCTTAAACCAAATCAAACTAATAAAGAACTCTCAATCTAAAAGCTTCAACAAATTCACCAAATGAACCGAACATAAACCAGTAACGTGGTGCTCTCATCCAGCTGAATAGCAAAGTCTCAGTCTCAGCTATGAGCTGTTCACCGTATTGTCACTAAGAGGAATTAGTTTTAGCTTTTCAGATGCCTTTTCATGCAGAACTGTATTAACTCTGTCTAGTGCAGCAGGTAATATTAATCTCCCTGCAATTGTATGTATTGCTTTTACTTTGTCAACACGATACGACACTTTATAAGATACTGAGTGCAATTTGTGATTGTGTGTTATGCTTCTGCTGAGTACCTGATCTGATGAGTGATGAACGGTTTGTCTGCCAGATCGGCATGGCGTGTACTTAAATGTCTTTCCAAATTTGCTGGTTTCAAACTTTCATTTGCCAACTTTCTCTTTGCAGGGGAAGCACTGCTACGCTGTTTGCATGCATCGCCTTCGCTATCTTTTTTTAAAAAGTGTACGAGCTGATTGATTGCATGTACGTGGGTCAGGTGACACAGGTGGAGTATTTATTTTGCATGTATTTGAATGATTTTTCAGTGTGCTTCTATTCAGTTATTATTACTATTATTATTATTACTATTATAAAACTGAATTAATTATTTTAGTAACATTTTCCTTAAATCATACTGGCGACTCATTTTTTAATTCTCGCGACCCAGGGTTTGAAAACCGCTGCTCTAGGGGTATCCTCCGGGTACTCTGGTTTCCTCCCTCAGTCCAAAGACTGAATGGGTTTGTGAATGTGTGTGATTGTGCCCTGCGATAGGTTGGTACCCCGTCCAGAGTGTCCCCCACCTCGTGCCCCATGCCCCCTGGGATAGACTCTGGGATCGCCGCCACCCTTGTGTAGTTTAAGCGGTACAGATAATGGATGGATGGATTTATTAATTGTGTTGTTCCTATTTTATTTTATTCTGTATTAATCTTATATGGATTTGATTCTATTGTGCAGCACTTTGGTTGATACTTGGCTTATGGAACAGTCAGAGTTGAGATTTCACTGAGATGTTCCTCTGGGGTCCTGGAAAAAAGGAGTCTTGGGAACTGATTGGATGAGATTTGTACAGCTTGCTTACTAGTTAATTTAGGACTAGATGGGGACTGACAAACAAACCAGTGTCCACTTTATATGATCTTGGTAGCAGAAACTTTCCAGGTAAGGTCACATGACTGTGGCCATGGGGAGATAAGGTTCAGGCCATGCAGCACCTCCCTCTCTCCTTGCATACTTTCCCCTGGAACAATTTTGTGGCAATACCTTTGAGAATGCTTTTGACCAAGTCACCACAAGTTCAATGTTTGAGCTGGAGATGAAGTAACTTTTCACCAACACCATTAATAATTAGATGCAAAAACTATACAAGTTAAACAGATGGTAATTGGGAATGAGAATAATCAAGGAGTGACTGGAACATCTACATTGTACTTGTGCCCAAGTCACAATGTGTTTGTGTGTGGACTCCTGCACTGTAAGCACGGTTTCTAAATTGTATGCCTATCTGATGCTGTGTGTGTGTGCTCACTCACTCAGACATGAAGTCAGCATGGTAGTAGTAATCAGACAGTTTATCCAGGAATGATCTGGGCTCCAGGATGAAGGTGGGCAAAACCACTTTGGACAGATCCATTCCGGGCCGAACCTGCTTCAGCAGCGTCCAGATCAGAGACTTATTCTCCTCAGATACTGTCTCTGTCTGAGATGCCTCACCCGCCTGCAGAGACACACACACACACACATGCACACACACACACGCATGCACGCACGCGCACACACACACATACACACAGACACCATTAATGGACAGACTGTTTCACATGTCATCTACACAAATCATTAACAAAACACACACACACAAACAAATATACACGCATTTACACACACACGCAAACACATATACACACACATATACACACACATATACACATACACACACATAAACACACATATACACACACACAAACATACATATACACACACACACACACACACACACACATATACACACACATAAACACACATATACACATACACATATACGCACACAAACACACATAAACACACATATATACACACACACACATATACATATATATACACACACACAAACATACATATACACACATATACACACACACCTCGCCTAGCTCCTCATGGCTCTGCTCCACGTAAAGAGTTTCCCTCAGTGTGTCGTGCTCCAGATCCGCATACAAGTCTTCCTGTCTTTCACTGGTGTCACTGTCGCTCTCTTCACTCTTCTCCCACTCGTCCTGCTCAATCTCTCTATCTGACTTATCGGAGTTCAGCTCATCCTTAAACTGGTCACTTTCACTAGAAAGAGGGATCACACTCATTTATCCTGTGATCATTACACTTGTTTAACTTTTGTTTGGTTACACCTGGTGTACTTTTGCACTTGGGGTCCTGATCTAGGGGTCTTGATCTAGGGGTCCTGATCTAGGGGTCTTGATCTAGGGGTCCTGATCTAGGGGTCGTGGCCTGCATAAGGTTTGGCCCTCATAAGAGCGGGATCTCAGTTGGTGAGAGTCAGGGTTTGGAGTTTTAACTTTTCCTGTACCTATATTCATGCCTCATTTGACAAAAGTACTGTTTCTCTTTAAAATTCATGAAGGTTTTGCATGAGATTAAGTTGATGGCATTATAACTAATCTATATTATTAGCAGTATTACCAGCACCGGAAGATAAAAAATTCAAAGTTCCGGTACAAAAGACTTTTGGTCTGGGTCTGTGTGTCAGTAGGTTAGGTGTTGATCTGGGTCACAGAAATGTGATCTTCACTGGACTCTTTAAGGATTTGGTCTAGGTCCTGTTCTAGGTCTCAAGCATTATTGGCTTGGTGTGAGTCTAGGTCTTGTTGTAACAGGCTATGATCTTCATCAGGGACGGTGTCTCAGGAGCTAAGGACTTAGTCTGGGTGCTGGGATTAGATGAAGAAGATCTGATTCTTCCAGTTTATTGTGTCCATCTGGGTCTAAAGAAGTATGGTCTTGGTCTATGGTTAAAAGTCTGTTTCTATGGTGGTGTGATCTTAGTCCCTGAGCTGGGTCTAAAGATGTGTGGCTGTGTCCCTGAGCTGGGTCTAAAAGGGTGTGGCTGTGTCCCTGAGCTGGGTCTAAAGGGGTGTGGCTGTATCCCTGAGCTGGGTCTAAAGGGGTGTGGCTGTATCCCTGAGCTGGGTCTAAAAGGGTGTGGCTGTATCCCTGAGCTGGGTCTAAAGGGGTGTGGCTGTATCCCTGAGCTGGGTCTAAAGGGGTGTGGCTGTATCCCTGAGCTGGGTCTAAAAGGGTGTGGCTGTATCCCTGAGCTGGGTCTAAAGGGGTGTGGCTGTATCCCTGAGCTGGGTCTAAAAGGGTGTGGCTGTATCCCTGAGCTGGGTCTAAAGGGGTGTGGCTGTATCACTGAGCTGGGTCTAAAGGGGTGTGGCTGTGTCCCTGAGCTGGGTCTAAAAGGGTGTGGCTGTATCCCTGAGCTGGGTCTAAAGGGGTGTGGCTGTGTCCCTGAGCTGGGTCTAAAAGGGTGTGGCTGTATCCCTGAGCTGGGTCTAAAGGGGTGTGGCTGTATCCCTGAGCTGGGTCTAAAGGGGTGTGGCTGTGTCCCTGAGCTGGGTCTAAAAGGGTGTGGCTTTCATCCTAAGCATCAGCTGTGGTCTGGGTATAAAGTCGTGTGGTATTGTGTGTGTGTGTGTGTGTGTGTGTGTTCTTACTGCAGGTTGTGTGATCTCAGCAGGCTGTAGAAGTTAATTTGTGCATGTTCAGTTGTTTCTTCTTTTCCCTCGCGGATCATCGTCCTCTTTAGCAGACTGGAACATTTAAGAGCCAGTTCAAGAGCATCCATCCAGCAACGACCTACACACACACACACACACACGTGTACATGCGCACACAAATACCACAATCAGATATAATAGTATTGTGTTTAACTCTGTGGTTGTGTGTGTATATATATCAGTGTGTGTGTCTGTGTGTAGGGGGGATATCTACTGGTGTGTGTGTACACTATGTGTGTGTATATCAGTGGTGTGTGTCTGGGGATGTATATTGGTGCGTGTGTGTGTGTGTGTATCTGTGATGTGTGCCTTACCATCTGACTCTGAAGCAGCTCTGAATATGAGGTGACTACTGGGTAGAGGCTGAGTGATAGAACCAACAGTCTCTCCTTTGGGGCCCTGGCACAAACACACACACACAAACACACACACACACACACACACACACACACACAATTACATAATCCACAGGTGATTACCATGAAAACGTCACTGATATTTTGAGAGTTGTGTGGGGTTTGTGGGGAGTGTGTGAAGGGTGTATGAGGAATGTGTGAGGAGTGTGTGTGGGGTGTGTGGGGAGTGTGTGAGGGGAGTGTGAGGTTTACAAGGTGTGTGTGAGGAGTGTGTAAGGGGTGTGTGAGGTGTGTGGGGTTTATATTATAGTATAATATTGTATATATAGTATAATATAGCATAATATTGTATAAAACAGTACAATATAGTAAGTTATAGTCTAATATAGTATAATATTGTGTAATATAATATAATAGTGTATAATATAGTATATTATAGCATAATATTGTATAAAACAGTATATTATAGTAAATTATAGTATAATATAGCGTATTATAGTATAATATTCTATAATATAGTATAATATTCTTTGGACAGAAATGAGGAGTTTTAATGTCACTGCTATCATCCAACAAGATCAAAAATGTCCTTAAAGGCCTTCATTTTGCTATTCAACTCTCCGCTCAACTCCACTAGCCAGGTTACCATTCTGCGTGACAGTCTAATGTTTTCGAAATTCATCTTAAGGTTAATTAGAGTTGCTTCAATCGTACAGTCCTCCGAAACTGTCCTTCTGAAAAAGACCTGCTATGTTTGGTATTTTGTGCAACAAGATGTAGCTTGCTTTAGCTGTATTCTCCTGAGACAAACAAAAATGTTCTGATGAGTAAATTTGTCTCTAGTGTAGCAGCTTTGTCCCTCGCATGAGTAGACACGTTCTGAGCATTTTTAGCGTACTTACCTGAGAGATGCCTTCCAAATCTCTATTCTTTGCAGACAGCAAGTTTCCTGAGATATTAGGCATAAGGCCTTAGGTATGATAGAAGTGAAAAAGTACTTATTGGTCGAATGTTTATTTGCACAGTCAGACCTCTGTATGGGTTACAATAAAGCACATATGCCACCTAGTGGGTTGTTTGAATTACTGCAGGATTGTAAGAATAGGAACAGAATGAAAAATCTGAAAAAAGACTGCAGTTTGCCCATGAGTGACATAGATGCACAACCCTGATCCTTTGCCGGTAAAAGCAGTTATCTTTCGGCCCTGAATGTTATCGCTCCATCCAGCTGAACGTCCGAGTCTGGAATGTTGTCATGTTCCAGTAAAAACTTAAACACAACAGTCTCCAATTTATAATAAGAGATAGAATAAAAATAAGGAAGACAGTCTCTTATTTCTCTCCATGTGGACAGCCTGTGTTATGTAGAGTGTGTGTGTGTGTGTGTGTGTGTGTGTGTGTGGATAGAGTACCTTGGTGGCCCATATGGACTGCTCCAACGGGTGGAACAGTTTAAAGCAGAAACCGTTTTTCTTTGAAGGCCTCTCGATGAGTTCGCACGCGCTCAATAGCACCGTCCCCACCCACTGATCACTTTTCTGACTCTTATAGATCAGTAACACACCTGGCTTCAACACACACCACAGCTTTGTCCAGCTCTTCAGAGAGCCACGGATCTGTCTCACACACACACACACAAAAAATCTTTATTCGAATCTATTCTAATCTAATTATACATACTGATACACCTATGATGATTAGGTGACTGACTGAACATCCATCCACCTGCCACCTGTCCAAACACACACACACACACTCCCAAACACACTCACCTTGAGCCAGTCGGCCATGACAACGACTGAGGGATCAGTGATTGTGCTCAGCAGCTCTTTAGTTGCTCGCTTCTTCTCCTCCCTATAGTTCTTCTTCTGGACCTACATACACACACACACACACAGTCACATCAGCACCCTTCTGTTCCTCACCCATCCACTAATTCCCCTTCCTGATTTGTTTGCATTCTTGGCAGTAAGTTTAAGTCGTCGTGAGACTCCACATGGTGTGTCTTCTGGTGAGGGAAGAGATTGTAACCCTGCTATAGAAGCTTAAGTGTTTTGGGATCATATTCACAAATGATGAGCAAAATGAGCGTGAGATTGGGACGGATCAGGTCAGAGGCAGGATGCTGGGAGTAGGGTGTAAGGAGTAGGGAGTAGGGAATAGAGAGTAGGGAATAGGGAGTAGGGTGAAGGGAGTAGGGAGTAGGGTGAAGGGAGTAGGGTGTAGGGAATAGAGAGTAGGGAGTAGGGAATATAGAGTAGGGTGAAGGGAGTAGGGAGTAGGGAATAGAGAGTAGGGAATAGGGAGTAGGGAATATAGAGTAGGGTGAAGGGAGTAGGGAGTAGGGAATAGAGAGTAGAGAATAGGGAGTAGGGTGTAGGGAGTAGGGTGAAGAGAGTAGGGTGAAGGGAGTAGGGTGAAGAGAGTAGGGTGAAGGGAGTAGGGTGAAGGGAGTAGGGAGTAGGGAATAGAGAGTAGGGTGTAGGGAGTAGGGTGTAGGGAATAGAGAGTAGGGAGTAGGGTGAAGGGAGTAGGGAGTAGGGTGAAGGGAATAGAGAGTAGGGAATAGGGAGTAGGGTGAAGGGAGTAGGGAGTACGGTGAAGGGAGTAGAGAGTAGGGAGTAGAGAGTAAGGTGTAGGGAATAGAGAGTAGGGAATAGGGAGTAGGGTGTAGGGAATAGAGAGTAGGGAATAGAG
>NC_071273.1:26997987-27070487 GCF_023375685.1 Ictalurus furcatus
ATACGCAGACACACACATATACAGACTGACATACACACACACACACACACATGCATGCAGACACACATATACAGACTGACACAAACACACATATACACGCATGCAGACACACACATATACAGACTGACACACACACATACACGTATGCAGACACACACATATACAGACTGACACACACACACACACACATGCATGCAGACACACACATATACAGACTGACACACACACATACATACATGCATGCAGACACACACATATACAGACTGACGCACACACACATACACGTATGCAGACACACATATACAGACTGACACACACACACACACACACACATGCAGACACGCACACATGCAGACAGACACATATATAGACTGACACACACACACACATACATGCATGCAGACACACACATATACAGACTGACAAACACACACAGTACACAGTTCTAAACAAAGTAAAACTGTTTCTTTATTATCACATTTTTCTAGTGAGGCGGTTCATTATCTCGTTACTTGTGAGGAACCTCGTTATCTCTAAAGTGGTTCATTATCTAATTTACCTGTGAGGCTGTTTGTTATCTCTTAACCTGTGAGGCTGTTTGTTATCTCTTAATCTGTGAGGCTGTTTGTTATCTCTTTACCTGTAAGGCTGCTGGTTATCTCTTTACCTGCGAGGCTGTTGGTTATCTCTTTACCTGTGAGGCTGTTGCTTATCTCTTTACCTGCGAGGCTGTTTTTTATCTCGTTGTAGCCCCCGAATGAGGCGTTGCGGGTAAGTTTCCGTCTTTCAGGATGAACAGATCCAATTCCGCCGCAAATGGAGAAACGACGACGACCCACAATTCCTTCTTCCTTCATTGTGAGAGGCGGAGTCTAACTCCAGCAGTAGAGTTTAATGGCAAAACTGTTTCTTACACACAGCACACACACTCGAGTCTTCTCTAGAGACAGACAAACAGATAGTGCTCGAGCTGAGCCGGCCACTCGACACTGCACACACTCTTCTACATACACTCTCACTCCTTTCTGCTCCCTCGTTTCCCTCCCATTCCATCTGTTGTCTGTTTCTGACTCACTACAGTTCTGCTGACGTTCATGTGTGTTAAGAAAAGAAGCAGCAACAGCAGTGGATTTTAACTGAGTTGTTAAAAAAATGGATAATTTTAACCTTAAACTTGCTCTTTTATCTTTCTTTACCTCTCTCTCTCTCTCTCTCTCTGTCTGTCTCTCAGGTTACAACATTTGCAAAATGCACTGCAGTTCTGAACACATTCAATATTCACTGTGTCATCCTGTACAGCACTCAGAGTCAAGCCTGGTTATTACTTTGTGTTAATGTGTATTTGCACTGTGACGCAAAGAGGAATCATGGGTAAATGTGGCACATATCTGCCGTGCCATGCGTCAGTTGAACGCTGATAGGTTGGCATGTCGGTCACATACCCAGAAAGGGTTTGATGAGACATCAAATTCAGATTAATTGGATGGAACAGAGCATGTCTCCAAAATCGACAAAAGGATGCCACAGCTATCTGTGGCCGGAAGTCCAAGGGAGCATCTATGCTTTCATCCGAGTTTGTCATGCCACCCCGTGACGCAGCATAAACAGAATCTCGAAAGATGCAGTTGCCTGGCTTCACATGTCTCGGTGGAAGGACTCGACAGCCTTCTCCCAGGGCAACATACACTCTCCCCTGCCCTCAGAACCTGCACCAGTAGTTTGGCCAGGAAGAATGCTGTTCCCTCAGCAGCAGTCCAAGTGCAAGTCTTCAGCGCATCTTTTGAGGCTGGTGGCGACAAGATAAAAGTCCTGAGTATATTGGCCGAGGTGCTGGAGGGGCATGTAGAGGTCATCCTCCACCAGTGTGTCACTACATCCAATTTGTCAGAGAAGGTGAGGGCAACACAAGCGCCACACCAAGAGTTCCATCAAGGTTAGTTCCTTACACACAGGACAGGAGAATAAGAGTTGATCTTGGCAGTACGCTCCAGTTCCCTAGTGAGATCACCAAAACAAGTCTCCGCCCTGATATAGTGATGTGGTCCAGCAGCACCAAGACAGTGCTCCTCATCAAGCTAACTGTCCCATGGGAGGAGGGAGTAGAAGCTGCCTTCAAGAGGAAGAGGCTGAAGTACTCAGATCTCATCGCTGAGTGCAAGGAGGCTTGCTGGAGAACCCGGTAGAAATAGGATGCCGTGGCTCTGTTGGAACACCAACTGTTTCCTTTCTGAAGGTTATGGAAGTAACTGGAGCAAACCAGCAGAAGGCCCTGAAAGACTTGGCTGAAGAGGCCAAGAAAAGCAACTGTTGGCTCTGGGTGAGGAAAAAGGAGAAGTGTTGGGGTAGTAACACCTAAAATGAGGTCTAGTTGCAGAGGGTGGCAGGGAGGCGTCCCTGCCACTTCTCCGCCACCAGGAGACGTTCTGGGGTTAAAGAAGCGAAACATTGTCGAGTGGTGGTACACAGCTGACGACCCTGCAGCTGACCTATGCCATAAGGAACCAGTGGCACTGAGCATGCATTAATGGTGCCAGTGGGGCTAATCACAGCCTTAGTCATGGAGCAAGGCTCAAGGACAAGCAGGATAACATGTACCTGTGTGATTAATGTAAACTATAGCAACTCAATAAAAATACAAACTAAAGCATTGTTATTCTCTGAGACATTTGTGGATTTAAAGTCACGTTAAAGTGCCTTAATGCTGCTGCTCATACTACTGAACACAGATGAGTAAAAAACTTCAGAAATGTTTTCTGTTGATCATGCAAGGTTTCTTTTTCCCCAGCAATTTTTCAAAACAAATGCCTGTGTTGCCTTCTGTTTATTTTTCTACAGTGAAACATGAAAGCCCTACAGAACACACTTATATTAAGTGCAAGTATAAAGACTACAGAAAAACATTTATTACCATGTGTAACGGATTGGGACTGGAGGCGGATGCAGGTGCGGATCAAAGTCTTCATTAACCACGTAACTCTAAACCAAAGAAAACGCGGTCTTCACCGGAAAATGAGAAACTGGAATCGTGGCATAAAACGAGATCATGAATCAAGGTATGGAAACAAACGACATCAACTATACAAACTATAATACTGAGCCAAGTACTCACTAACCGAGGGGTTTAAATAGTAAACATAATCACAACCAAAACATGGACACCTGGGGCAAATTAAAGACACTTAAACTAAATGCTCAAGCAGGAAGCGAGCGAACCAAAACAAAGTCACATGACTCGTCCGGAGCCGAGCCACTGTGCCATCTGCTGGCCGTGGCGTAACAGAACCCTCCTCCAAAGGGGGTCTCGGGTCCCTGTCCGAGCTGTCTCTCGCTGCCACGGAAAGCGAGGCAGCCTCCGTCGGGCAGCAGATGGGCGGAGCCGCACCCCCACCGGGGTTGAAAGTCGGGGCCACTGGACACCGCACCCGACGGCACTGGAACGCAGGGCGCCGCCCCCGACAGCACCGGAACGCAGGGCGCCCCCTCCGGCGGCTCTGGAATACAGGGCACCGCCCCCGGCGGCACTGGAACTGGAAGGCTGGGCGGTGTCCCCAGCGGGACTGGAGGGCTGGGCGGTGTCCTCAGCAAGACTGGAGGGCTGGGCGGCGTCCCCAGCGGGACAGGAGGGCTGGGCGGCGGGACGGCCTCCTCGGCCGGACAGGACAGCGGGACGGCCTCCTCAGCCGGGCAGGGCAGCGGGACGGCCTCCTCGGCCGGACAGGGCAGCAGCACAGCTTCCTCGGCTGTGCAGGGCAGCGGGACGGCCTCCTCGGCCGGGCTGGACGGCAGGACAGCTTCCTCGGCGGTGCAGGGCAGCGGGACGGCCTCTTCGGCCGGGCTGGATGGCAGGACAGCTTCCTCGGCGGTGCAGGGCAACGGGACGGCCTCCTCGGCCGGGCTGGACATCAGGACAGCTTCCTCGGCTGTGCAGGGCAGCGGGACGGCCTCCTCGGCCGGGCTGGACAGCAGGACAGCGGGACGACCTCCTCGGCTGGGCTGGACAGCAGGACAGCTTCCTCGGCTGTCGGGAGCTCCCCCGCAGAGACCTCCCCGTAGGCCTCAAGCTGCAGCTCTGAGGTCGCCATGTTACCCTCAGGCGGGAGCTCCACAGCTGAGACCTCCCCGTAGGCCTCAGGCTGGAGCTCTGCTGTCTTCGTTGCCCCCCCTAAAAAAATTTCTGGGCCAGCCTTCACCTCTGGACTGCGCGGCGTGGTGCAATTCCCCTGCAGTGGGAAGCCCCAGATGCTCAGGTCACTTTGCTGGCTGCGTGGCGCTGTACAGTTCCTCTGCAGTGGGAAGCCCCAAATGCTCAGGTCACTCTGCTGGCTGCGTGGCGCTGTACAGTTCCCCTGCAGTGGGAAGCCCCAGATGTTCCGGCCGCTTTGCTGGCTGCGTTGCACGGCGTGGTTCTCCGGTGGTGGGGATGGGGTCAAGGGCGCGGGGGGCGACGTGGCGCGTAGCTCAGCTTGCAGCTGTCTCTGTTCTGCTACCATGCGCTTGAGCCGAGCAATTTCCTCGCTGAGCTGTTGGTTGAGCTCCCGGAATGATGTGGATGGTGGCGTGGCGCATGGACCGGCTCGCTGCAGCAGCTTTTGTTGCGCGATCTGGTGAGTAATCTGCGCCAGTGCTTCGTCCATTAGTCTGTTCCTCTCCCAGAACACTCGGTTCAACTCCGCGCTCATTTTGTTGATCTGCTGCTTCCGTTTGGTCAGCTCAGTATTCTGTAACGGATCGGGTCTGGAGGCGGATGCAGGTGCAGATCAAAGTCTTTATTAACCACGTAACTCTAAACCAAAGAAAACGTGGTCTTCACCGGAAAACGAGAAACTGGAATCTTGGCATAAAACAAGATCATGAATCAAGGCATGGAAACAAACGACATCAACTATACAAACTATAATACTGAGCCACGTACTCACTAACCGAGGGGTTTAAATAGTAAACATAATCACAACCAAAACATGGACACCTGGGGAAAATTAAAGACACTTACAAGCAGGAAGCGAGCGAACCAAAACAAAGTCACATGACTCATCCGGAGCCGAGCCACTGTGCCATCTGCTGGCCATGGCGTAACACCATGAAGAAAAAACCCACAAAAAGAGAGAGATGGTTGTAGACCTGCATAATTCAGGAAATGCATTTAGAATACATCAGCTGTTATAACAACCTTAAACACAATTATGGCCATAGCAATAAGTTTCTCATGTCTCAAACAATCAGAAAATTGGCAGGAATCGGATGAGCCATGAAAGACATAGTGAGAGAAGGTAAGGGAAGAGGCAAAAGAGTGTAAAGAGCAGTGTTTTATAACTGCACAGTTCTAAAATGTGATTTTTGTGGTTGTTGAGTTCTAAAATCAGCTGTTAAACACCATGTTCATAAAAACAAGCTGTTTGGAAGTGCTGCAGAAAAGAAACCACTCCTGACTGCATCTCACAAAACACAGCTCCTGAAGTTCACCAAGCAGCAACAAAACTCAAATTAGCATTATCAAATGAGACCAAAATCAAACTTTACATCCATGAACATCAGCATGGTTTGGTAACAAAAGGAAAAAGGAAGGAAAAGCCCCTGCTGTTATAATCAACATATAAACAAATCAGGGAATTGAAAAGTGAAGTCTACATGGCCCATAAGTCCACAACCCACAAACCTGAAAATATAGAGCTATGGACCAAAATCCCTCCAACCTTGTTCAACGTCAGTTGTCCACTCAGGGCTGCTATTCTCTTCAGAGCGAAAATATGAACTGTAACTAACTTGCTTGGTGGCGAGTTTGGAGGGAGTTATAGTGTTAAATGCTGAGCAGTAGTCTGAGCTGAGCTGAAGTCTCTGATCAGTCTTTCAAAGCACTTCATCACAACAGATGTCATGGGGACAGGACGACAGTCATCCTGGCAGGCAGGCTGGGGTTTTTTGGGACAGGAATGATGATGGACTGCTTGAAGCATGTAGGGATTACTGACTGTTCAGGGAGAGGTTGAATATCTCTGTGAACACCGGTGCTAGCTGCTGGTTGGGAAATGTTCTCACTGTTTTTTTTCGGGACTGTATCATCCATCAGTTTCCCGATAAATCCCACAACTGCTTCCATAAACACGTTGATGTCGTTGGAGCTACGCCGGAACATGTCCCAGTCTGTGTCATCTAGTGCGTCCTGCAGAGCGACCACTGATTGGTCCGTCTAGCGTGCGGCCGCTGAACCGGAGCTTCCTGTTTAAGCCTTTGTTTGTATTTAGGCATGAGGAAGATGGTTGCGTGGTCAGATTTTCCAAACAGTGGATGAACCTGTGCCTTGTAAATGGGGTGTAGCAATGGTCCAGTGTTCTCTTGCCCCTGTGCATGATGTACTGGTGGAGGTTTGACACTGTGCGTTTGAGGTTGGTTCTGTTAAAGTCCCCTGTTACAATGAGCACAGCGTCCCGGTGATTTTTCTGGTGAATGGTGAGAGCATCATGTAGCTCATGTAAAGCAGTGTCCATGTCTGCCTGAGGTAGAATATAAAAGGCGCTGACTATGACCGAGGTCAATTCCTGTGTAAGGTAGAAAGGGCGACAATTGTTGGTCAAGAGCTCCAGGTTGGGTGTACAGGAGCATGTTAGAGGAACAATGCTTGCACTCTTGCACCAGCTGCTGTTCACCATCAGACACACTCCACCTCCTCTTGTCTTCCCCTCGGATAGTGTGGTCCGGAACCGCTGGGTTCAGCCATGTCTCAGTGAATCAGAGGAGGTTGCAGTCCCAAATGTCCCCCTGGAACTTGATCCTGGCCATGATGTCATCCAGCTTGTTCACCAGAGACTGGATTTTTGCTAGCAGGATGTTAGGCAGGGGAGCGCGGTGTGTGTGAGCTCTCAGACTGTTCCTGACTCCAGCTCATTTCCCTCGGGGCCGCCGGTATTGGTCGCGTCCTTTGTTCCTTCTCAGGATCTCACTCAGCCAGGATGGATCCGGTACTAAAAGCGATGACTGGTGAGTGTTTTGTACACCAATAGAAATAAGAGTACTTATGTTGTAACTAATAGTAGCCATGGTGAAAAGAAAAAGAGGTGGAAAGTAAGAAAGGTGCGGAAATTAAACAAAAGTATACAAAAAAGTGACAGAGCAGTCGTGACAGCAGCCGACCCCATATATAACCGGTATATAGTGACTCGGTATGAAGTGAATCAGTATAACGTGAATCACAACAGACTGACTCAATATGAACTGACTCAGTATAAAGTGACGCAGTATAAAGTGAATCAGTACAGACTGACTCAGTATGACCTGACTCGGTATAAAGTGACTCAATATGAACTGAAATTAGTGACAGTGTTCAGTGCTGCTTAAAGCCCATTAGATTAACCCACATACAGCCTGCTAATGTTATGCTAATAAACCTCCCTCTCTCCCTGATGATCACACAAAATCTTTAGGCACTACTGACATAACAAGCCATTGAGGAGCTACATTACTGTACAAATCACTCACACACACACACACACACACACACACACACACACAAAAACACAGCTCAGCTACACTATACTTGCCTCATGTACAGCAAAGCAACAAGTTTAAGTGTTAAAGATAATACACAAAATCACACACACGCACACACAGAATCACACACGTGTGACACACACACACACACACACACACACACACACACACACTTTCTCTCTCTCTCTTCTTATTGGACAGGTTTGAAGCGTGTGTCAGGATGAAGCTCTGTGATTGGTGAAGATGAACAGCTCACTTGCATGTTCTGATAATCCTCTAATCCACTACAATCCAATCTGTCTGTCTGACTCTCTATCTGTCAGTCTCTATGACTCTGATGGTCTCTTTCCTTCTGTCTCTTTCCCTCACTCTGTCTCTCTCTCTCTCCCTTCAGAATCACATTAAACACACAGGTGTCTGGATTGAAAGGAGGCCAGAGTGTAAACACAGAGCCAGTTTCTAGGAGACAGAGCTGAATGCTGATTGGCTGGATGTGTTGATGATGTCAGTGGCACACACCTCCCTTTCACCCATGACATGATATTACCTCCACGATATTTTGAGATTTGCTGCCCCCTATTGATGGTTAACACAAACATACTGTACACACATACACTAACGAACTTGTGAGTGTGTGTGTGTGTGTATGTGTGTGTGTGTGTGTGTGTGTGTGTGTGTGTGTGCGTGTGTGTGCACGTGTGTGTGTGTGTGTGTGTATGTGTGTGTGTGTATATGTGTGTGTAGATGTGTGTGTACCCTCACCATGTCCTGGATTGGATCCCGGGCTCAGGGTGCTGATGGTGATCTGTTCTTTGTTGTGTGAATGAAGCCCCGCCTCCTTCCTCATCCTACCCGGAGTCAGAACACTAGCATCATCACTGGGCATCACACCACCTACAGCAAAACACATTTTTAACAGTGGTCTTTCAGACACGCCCACATTTTAATCACTGGTCAACTGTGTTCTGTGTGGAATTTAGCAGAAAAACACAAAAGCTCTTTTCTTTAACAGAGCTCTCTCCTAATGGTGTTTTACTTTCACTCTGTCCCATGCCTGCTCTTCTTGTCTCTTATGCAGGTGTGCACTCATTCATTAATATGACCTCAAAGACATCCATATTCTCATCAATAGCCTTTGAGACACACCCACTCATGGCTACTATCATTTCCAAAGATAGCCTTTAAAGCACAACCACTCAGAGCCATTCCTGTTTTCATTTATAGATTCACAGACACGTTCACTTCTGTGTATGGACATTTTCTGTATATTTACATGTAGGAACTCAGACCATCTAATGATATTCAACTCATGCTCAAAGACATTCTCACATGCGGTTTAATAATCTCATGACCCACACTGTTAGCTGATTGGTGGAACCCTACACCAAACCATCCAATAGGGAATCTGTGAATCTGCAGCCGACAATCAAGATGATCACACAGTTTACACACCCACCCACACACACACACACACACACACACACACACACTGAGGAGACAGATGCTTACCTGAGGGGGCGGGGTGCTCTCTGTTCTCTGCATGATGCTACACACACACACACACACACACACACACACGAAAGGAAACATAATCAGACAAAACACACACTTGATCCAGTTAACACAACAAAGGGATAAAAAGACAAAAAAGAAGCATTAGTCAAAATAACACGCGCAACAGAATACAAAACCACATTGGAGGGTACACACACACACACACACACACACACACACACACACACACACACACTACAACTAAACACAGCCACTGAATTTAATAATTGCGATTCTCTGTTCAGCTACTTTAACACACATCATTAATTGTTCATGGTATATTAATTAATAATTACTACATAATTAAAGGAGCAATAACTGATTTGTTTTACATTTCTAAAATGTTAAAATTACCTGAAAAATATACAGAACAGGATCAATAATAATAAATAGTAGTTTAAGCTTGGAGCTGTATTATGTAGCTGAAAAAAAACCTTCTGCACTTCATTCGGAGTGGAAATGTTCGTGTGGGCCTCGTGTCAGTCATTTTATAGACACTCCACCATGCCCCTTCAATAACTTGGATCACTTCCATCACTTGAATGGCCTAGTGGGCAAAAGTTAAATGCTAACATTAGCCACAGAGACATGGAGCACTGACGCTAGCTGCTGTAACAAGCACAGTACCTGTGTAACAGTATGTCACTCCAGATAAGTGAAATCTAATTGTCTAAATGTTGTGGTATAACTTTAAGTGCTTGATTAAATGAGAGGGCTAAAGCTAAATGCTAACATTAGCCAGCCCTCATACAGAGCTCCATAGCATGTCGCTCATGTCACACCCCTCTTCATCTCCTCCACTGGCTTCCTGTAGCCGCCCGTATCAAATTCAAGGCCTTGATGCTCACCTACAAGACCTTGTCTGGAACAGCGCCCCCTACCTCAACACTCTCCTGAAGGCTTACGTTCCCTCACGCAATCTGCGACCAAGCAACGACCGACGCTGAGTAGTTCCTACTCAGCGTGGCTCAAGGTCCCTTTCAAGAACATTCAAACTAACTGTTCCTCAGTGGTGGAATGAGCTTCCAACCTCAATCCGGACCGCAGAATCTCTCACCATCCTCAAAAAACAGCTAAAGACCCACCTCTTCCATCAACACCTAACAAAAAAAACAAAAAAACACACATACTCTGGCACTTACCCCTCTACTCTATGCACTTTGCTTTTCTAGAACTCAATTATAAATCATGTATTGTAGCACTACTTGTATTGTTCTCCACTTGATATATCACTTTGTTTGTGTTTCCTCATTTGTAAGTTGCTTTGGATAAAAGTGTGTCCTAAATAAATAAATGTAAATGTTTTTTAATCAGGGGTTTCATAACCACTAGTTTAAATGATTTAAGTACATAGCCAATGCTAAGGGAAAAGTTAGCTTGATTAGCCTCTCCCCTCCCCTCAGCAGGTGCTGATTTTTATTAATGACAATTACACTGTATATTTTATTTGTTCTGAGTGACTTTACAATCTTATCATGATACAGAAGTACGCTGTATGTTAGGGTTGTTAGGTCCCTTTTGGGACCTGACCTCAGCCACTGTCCAGCTATAGCCCAACATCTATTCTCTCCTTTATCTCCAAGATCTTAGAAAAGGTTGTAGTACAGCAGCTATGCTCGTACCTACATAGGAAGAACATTCATGTAATGCATTCTCAAACTTTTGTAACTAAAGCCCCCCCAAGCCTCCCCTATCATGTGGCATGCCCCTCCCCTATATTGGAAGAGACCAGGAATAATGATCTATTCTGTATATATATATATATATATATATATATATATATATATATATATATATTGTTTTTGATAGATATTTATTTTGCGTTTTTGTACTTTTTTCAATTACTTTTCAAAACTTTTATGATTTTTGAAAATAACTTTTATGACTTTTATAAAACTATATATATATATATATATATATATATATATATATATATATATATATATATATATATATACATATATATATATACATATAAAATATAACAGACAGGTAAGGAACATGAATGATCAAAAATGTTTCTGAACACTATAACTACTTTGAACAAGAGAACTAGGCTGTAATAACGTGGACTGTGTTACATGTAAAACATGTTGCATTCTATTCATCTTTTCTGAAAACATTCGCATAAGAGTGGTGTAAATTGGGATGAAGGGCGCGTCTCGTTATCCATGACACTGTTAAATCTCCGGCTCTCAGCCTCTCACTGAACAGAGCAGACACAGAGAGAGGTGTGAGTGCAGCGGGAAAACAATACCTCACGCTTGCAGGACAGTACTGCTGATGTTTGGAAAGCTGCTAACGTTTGTCCAAAAAGTTGCTTGATTTGTCGCTAGAAACTTTTTTTTTTAAAGTCGCTAAAGGGGTCTGAAAAGTGGCTAAGTTGGGAACACCGGTCTGCACTGACAGTTGGATAAAAGGCAGCTAAGCTCCGCCTCTCTCCAGCAAAAAGAAAATGCAGAGGGAGAGGGAACACGGGGTTTTTCATTTATACACATTCTATTTGAAAAGTAATAAAATACACAGAGTTCCCAAATGATGCCCTGTCTGTGTTTTTTGTCTTGAAAACAATTTGTACACCCTTTCAGATCTCTCCGCGCCCCCCAGGTTGAGAACCACTGATGAAATGTATCAGTCAGGATTTAGACCTCATCATAGCACAGAGACAGCGCTGGTTAAAGTAGTAAATGACCTACTACTGGCCTCTGATCAGGGTTGTGTCTCTTTGCTTGTGTTGTGTAGCTTTTAATACTATAGATCATACTATTCTCCTTGATAGATTAGAAAACGTTGTTGGCATTAAGGGAACGGAGCTCTCCTGGCTCAGGTCTTATTAGACTGATCATTATCAGTTCGTCAGCTCTCTCTCTCTCTCTCTCTCTCTCTCTCTCCCTCTCTTTCTGTAGAGCTACACATGATGCTCCTGAGATCAGTGATCCTGACCCCTTCTGCTCTCCGGACCTGCCTGATCCATCCTGATGCAGTACTTCTGGTTGGTGTTCTCATCAGTTGGAAGTCACATGCTGCTGCTGAGGATGTCCCACATGGTGCAGACTAAAGATCACTGAGATTACTGAGGACGGTTCCACTTAAACACCATAAAGATGCTCTGGACCTCAGTTCATATGAACAGTTATGCTATGATAGCTTTAGCACTACAATTACCACAAACAGTTCCGCACTCGAGTCTCCATCAGTGAACAGTGGAGAAGTTCAACACAACAGACTTCCTGTAGAAACTGTAATGAATTTCCTGCTTACACAACTGCACTATTTGAGCATGTAGTATTAGCACATTTACAGAAGGGGTGTATTTATTTATAATCGCACTATCCGGTGTCACCCAGATGAGGACGGGTTCCTTTTGAGTCTGGTTCCTCTCAAGGTTTCTTCCTCATATCGTCTCAGGGAGTTTTTCCTCACCACCGTCGCCTCTGGCTGCTCGTTAGGGATAAATTCATACATTTAAAATCTATATCCTGAATTTATATATTTCTGTAAAGCTGCTCTCTAGACATGCACAGAAAATCCAGATAGATTATTCAATTACAGACTTGTGCGACGTGACGGACAGGGCACTTGAGACCGCCGCCTACTGGGCGAAACTAATATGAAGTGGAACCTCTACACGAAAAGAAGAAGAATTACAGAATTAAAAATTCCTGTCCCACAGTCATACACTCTATTTAAGACAGCAATTAAAATGTCTGCTTAACCAGTCAGATCCTACTTTATTCAATTTCAAAAACTTCAAGTTCAAATTTCCTCTTTCTACCAGCAAACAGTCACTGAACCATCATGCAGAACAGACAATGGTGACACATCGACTCTTAGCTTTCTTCCTAAAATCAGGAGATTCTTTTTCAAAGTGTTTGGAAATGGCCTTATAACTTCCCAGATCAATGAGCAGAAACAATGACTTATCTGAGGTCATGGCTTCTGACCTTACTTCCTGGCATGATGTAGCCACACACAACTGAGTGCTCCAGAATAACAAACTGCCAAAAGGTCTGCTTTTATTGAAGCAGTCACACCTCTTGATCATTAACTAATCTTGTGCATTTTATGAATAACACCTGGCTGCTAAACATGCTCTTAACTTAACATTTGTGGAAGTGAGAAGGGTGTACCCACCTGAATGTTGGTTTACTTTTGGAAAAAAATTATACACACACACACACACACACACACACACACACACACACACACACACTGATCAGCCATAACATTAAAACCATTGACAGGTGAGTTGAATAACATTATCTCCTTACAGGGGCAGCTGTCAGCGGGGGATTCATTTATTAGGCAGCAAGTGAACAGTCAGTTCTTGAAGTTAACACGTTGGATCTGAGTGACTTTGACACGGGCCAAATTGTGATGTCTAGACGACTGTGTCAGAGCATCTCCAAAAAAGCAGGTCTTGTGGGGTGTTCCCGGTATGCGGTGGTTAGAACCTACCAAAAGTGGTCCAAGGAAGGACAACCGGTGAACCGGAGACAGGGTCATGGGCTCCCAAGACTCACTGATGTGTGGATTCATGTGGATGTTACTTTGACATGTACCACCTACCTAAACATTGCTGCAGACCGAGTACACACCTTCAAGGTAACGTTGTTCCCTAATGGTGGCCAGCGGTCTCTTTCAGCAGGATAATGCTCCCTGACACACTGCGGACGGTTTGAGGAACATGACAAAGAGTTCACAGTGTTGACTCGGCCTCCAAATTCCCCAGATCTCAATCCGATCCAGCGTCTGTGGGACGTTCTGGACAAAAAAGTCCGATCCACGGATGCCCCACCTCACAACTTACAGGACTAAAAGGACTACTGCTGATGTCTTGGTGTCAGATACCACAGCAAACCTTCAGGGGTCTTGTGGAGTTCATGCCTCGATGGCTCAGAGCTGTTTTGTAGGCACAAGGGCGACCTACACAATATTAGGCAGGTGGTTTTAATGTTATGGCTGATAGGTGTATATATAGTGATATATATTCACACACACATACACACACAGACACACACACACATACACACATAAAGTTTTGTTATACTGTTGTTTCATCACTCACTTAGTTCTTCCACTTAGCCCTGCCCACCACAGGAAGTGACTTCCTGCGTGGTACTGGCATATTTCCTCCTTATCTTTAAACACACACACACACACACACACACACACACACAGATAGACAGACAAACACACATGCACAGCTGTTCTCTCCTCATACAGAGATGTGTGCATGGGTAGATATAATTCTGTGTGTGTGTGTGTGTGTGTGTGTGTGTGTGTGTGTGTGTTACTCACCAGAGGTTTGTCCGCATCTCCCTGTGTGTCAGTTCCAGGTTCCATGATGCTTCTGTTACTGCAGCTCAAACCTCAACATGTCTAAAAAACACACACATACACACATTCAGAGCTGTGTCAGTCTAAAAAAAAAAACACTCCTAAAATAACTAATTCAGGTCATCTGCTTTCTGACCTACTTCCTGTTTTACAGAACAAACTTCCTAAAATCAGCTGAAGTGAGATTAATGCAATGCACTAATCTGTTACACAGGGAACCTCAACTGTTAAACACCACAACATTACAACCCAACGTTATACCACAACATTACAACACAACGTTACACCACAACATAACAACACATCATTACACCACAACATTACAACACAATGTTACAACACAACGTTACACCACAACATTACAACACATCATTACACCACAACATTACAACACAATGTTACAACACAACATTACAACACAACATTACAACACAATGTTACAATACCAGACTACAACATTACAACCGAATGTTACACCACAACAATACAACACAACATTACAACACAATGTTACAACGCCACATTACAACAACCTTACAACTCAGGATGTCACGAGAACTGATAGTTCGGTACTGTCACGTTTCGTGACGCAACGGAGATAAGGTAGGATGCAAGCGCAGTGTGAACAGTTTTATCGAGAGACACACAGGCAGGTAAATCCAGAACGTGATCCAAAAACGTAATCCAGTAACATGCAAGGTTCAGGCAATCGGCAAACAGGCATAAACGAGGCAAGGCAGGAAACAAAGTCGTGGTCACGGGATACAGGGTCGATATACCAAACATGAAACATAAACAACAGCGAGGGACTGGTAGCGGAGAAACCAGCGTGAACTTAACAAACGAAACTACACATGACATGAACTATGAACTAAGACTAAGACTATGAAACGAAACATGAAACTATGACTATAACTGTGGTTATCTATCGTAAGGACTCTAAACTAATCGACTATCTAACTCATTCAACATTCCGCGTTGTGTGCTGGGAGGCGCGCGGTATATACGCGGAGCTAATTAGCCTCGTAATGGCTGACAGCTGAGGACGATTCAGACACACGTGAGACTACAACCAATGACAGAACGGAGAGGAGACATGACAGAAACATAAACAAATGCACGTGTCGAAATGTCACCTGCTCGTGCACACGCGCTCACATGCTCCACAGTGCGCTGCTTAAAGGGGAACTCGTGACAGGTACCAACATTCTTAAAATGTGATGGTACTTGTTTTACTGCACTAGCGTTTGAATCGATTCTAATGGAGGTACCGAGGTTGCAATTCTTCCGGACCTGATGGGGGCAGAAAATACGCGCAAATGTTTCAGTCAGTCCACAAGTGGTGAAGAAGAAGAGGAACGCCTACAAGCACATGGGAAAAAATACAGAAGTTTAGCTCCGCCGCCACTCGTTGAGAGGAAATGTGGTATGAGTTAAATATGGAAATACTTCGCATTCGAGGCGGATGACAACAAAAATATAATTGATGCTCTGTAGCCGGTGTGTAACCGATGCTATCGTTCATTTCGAACAAAGCGAGGAAACACCTGGAATTTGGCGAAGCACCTGAAAGATGGTCCTATATTATGTTTGTTTGAGACAGCTGCATTGTGGCGTGAAACCAGCTAACGCTATGCTCCATGTAATGTTAGCGATAGCCTGTTATTTGTTAACGACGCTAACACATTGCAGTGTTATAAAGTACCTCCGAATGTTCCACCATGCATCGCCATTCAGCCCGGGTCCTGTCAGATACATGTAGCCTAATGTCACTAATAATTATTCACATGTTCATGCTTTTAATAAATCGTTTTATCCTGTCACCAAATCAGTGAATTTAAACTAATGCTTGTATTCAGAGTATAAGGTGTGTGTGTGTGTGTGTGTGTGTGTGTGTGTGTGTGCGCGCATTTAGGAGTACTGCACCTCCACTGTAGCCTCCACTCATTGTCAGTGAGTGACAGTGTTTGATAACTAAAATATCCCTCTCTCTCTCTCTCGCTCTCTTTGCCAGTATCAGCCAGAGGAGGATGTCCTCAGGAGAGTTTTTTATTTAATTTTTTTAATTTTATTTTTTAAATTTTATTTTTATACCACTACGTGGTATCGAGTATCGTTAACTTTTGGTGATATCGGTACCGACTACTAGATTTTTGGTATCGTGACATCCCTACTTACAACACAACATTACAACACCACATTACAAAACCACACAACACATTACAACACCACACTCCAACACAACGTTACACCACCACATTACAACACAAAGTTACAACAGCACGCTACAACACAACGTTACAACAGCATGCTACAACACAACGTTACAACAGCACGCTACAACACAACGTTACAACACCACATTACAACACCACACTACAACACATCGTTACAACACTACATTACAACACCACACTAAACACCACACTAGAACACAACATTACAATATCACATTACAACACCACACTACAACACAATGTTACAACACCATAGTTCAATGTTACAACACCACACTACAACACAACGTTACAACACCACATTACAACACAAAGTTACAACACCACACTACAACACAATGTTACAACACCATAGTTCAATGTTACAACACCACACTACAACACAACGTTACAACACCACATTACAACACAATGTTACAACATCACATTACAACACCACACTACAACAACATTACAACACCACATTACAACACAAAGTTACAACACCACACTACAACACAATGTTACAACATCACATTACAACAGCACACTACAACACAATGTTACAACACCACAGTTCAATGTTACAACACCACACTACAACACAATGTTACAACATCACATTACAACACCACACTACAACACAACGTTACAACACCACACTACAACACAAATTTACAACACCACATTATAACACCACACTACAACACAACGTTACAACACCACACTACAACATCATTACAACACCACACTACAACACAACCTTACAACACCACATCACACTACAACACAAAGTTACAACACCACACTACAACACAAAGTTGCAACACCACACTACAAAACAATGTTACAACACCACACTACAACACAGTGTTACAACACTACATTACAACACCACACTACAACACATTACAACACCACACTACAACACAACGTTATAACACCACATTACAACACAAAGTTACAACACCACACTACAACGTTACAACACCACACTACAACACAAAGTCACACCACACTACAACACAGCGTTACAACTCTACATTACAACACCACACTAAACACCACACTACAACACAATGTTACAACACCACATTACAACACCACACTACAACACAGCATTACAACACCACATTACAACACACTACAACCCAGCATTACAACACCACACTACAACACCACATTACAACACAATGTTACAACACCACATTACAACACCACACTACAACACAGCATTACAACACCACATTACAACAACACACTACAACACAGCATTACAACACCACACTACAACACCAAATTACAACACAAGCTTACAACTCCACACTACAACACAACGTTACAACAGCACATTACAACACCACACTACAATACAACATTACAAAACATTACAACAGCACATTACAACACAACGTTGCAACACACACTACAACACAAAGTTACAACGCCACACTACAACACAACGTTACAACACTACATTACAACACCACACTACAACACAATGTTACAACACCACACTACAACACAGCATTACATCACACTACAACACCACATTACAGCACCACACTGCAACACAGCGTTACAACACTACATTACAACACCCCACTAAACACCACACTAGAACACAACGTTACAACACCACACTACAACACCACACTACAACACAGCGTTACAACACCACATTACAACACCACACTACAACACAGCATTACAACACCACACTACAACACAATGTTACAACACCACAAGGGAATACAGAAGTAGCCGAGGAGGACTAAAATACTGGCAGAAGAACCAGATTGTGGGGAAGCTGCAACAGAACAATCTGAGACAGGTGTGTGGGGGGAGTGAAGAGCATTACTTGTATGAAAAAGTCAGAAGGAACAGGGTCACGCCAACGAGTTAAACCAGTTTTTCAACAGGTTTGACTCACCAACGCAGGAGTCACTGAACCTCCCTCCAGCTCCTTAAATGTCCCCACTCACACCTCCAACTTGGCTGTCCCCATTCACACCTGGGCTGCCCCGTCCTCTGCAGGCCTCCCTGCAGCAAAACAAGACTGGGAAACGACAGCCACAGCCCTCCTCTTCTCACCAGTAGACAACACAACGAAAGAAAACATCACAACACCTCCCACACCAAGGAAGACAGCATCACCACCACCACATCCTCCCCATATCCCCACCCACACCTCCACCATGTCCCCAACCACTACCAGCCAGTTGAGACAGCAGCTCACTAAGACCCAGATGTCAGAGGACCTGACATCATCAACCGAGTGTGCATAAAGTGTGTGCGGAGCAGATGGCAGAAGTGTTTCGGCATCATTTTGAGCTATCCCTGAGGCTAAAAAAGGTGCCTAAGATCTGGAAGACATCCTGCATAGTCCGCATGCCCAAGAAAGGAGGTCCCAGCACTCTCAATGTCTTCAGGCCTGTGGCCTTAACATCACATGTAATGAAGACCCTTGAGAGGCTGGTTCTGCAGCACCTCAGACCCCTGGTACAGGACTGCCTGGATCCAATGCAATTTGCTTACAAGGCTAACATCGATGTGGAGGATGCCATCATCTACCTGCTTCACAGACACCTGGAGAGGCCACAAAGCACAGTGAGGATCATGTTATTTGATTTCTCAAGTGCTTTTAACATGGTCCAGCCACTGTGGATGGCTGAGAAGAACCATAAACCTAACCCAAGATGGAGGCAGAGTAATGGTGGAAGTACAGTAAAGGTGGAGGCGGAGTAATGGTGGAAGAAAGAGGTGCACTATATAAGAGGTGCAGAATATATTCTAATCTACTCTATCTACTCAAACGTGACTACAGCAGTGGACAGGAGGAAGCTTGAGACATGACATCAGTGTTCAAGTTCTAATAATCAGGAGGAGGACAATAATGTACAAAAACATAGAAAGCAACTATACATCAGAGTTTAATGTTTCCACAGCTGCTGAAAAACACACAGACCTCTCTCTCTCTCTCCCTCTCTCTCTCTCACACACACACACACACACACACAATCATTTTACTTTACACAATTAAGGGCCAAATAGAAACCGCCCACACACACATTCAGATGAAACGGAAAACTGTAATCTGACGCACACAAATAATAAACAAACAAAAACTAATACACTATGGTTCTATGGTTTGTCCTATGATGTACAGACACGTGAAGACACGCCTTCCCCCAGAAGTCAGGAGGAGACACGCCGTCCCCAGAAGTCAGGAGGAGACACGCCGTCCCTCAGAAGTCAGGAGGAGACACGCCGTCCACCAGAAGTCCGGAGGAGACACGCCGTCCTCCAGAAGTCAAGAAGAAACACACCGTCCTCCAGAAGTCAAGAAGAAACACACCGTCCACCAGAAGTCAGAACGAGACACGGCGTCCTCCAGAAGTCAAGAGGAGACACGGTGTCCACCAGAAGTCAAGAAGAAACACACCGTCCTCCAGAAGTCAAGAAGAAACACACCGTCCACCAGAAGTCAAGAAGAAACACACCATCCACCAGAAGTCAGAACGAGACACGGCATCCTCCAGAAGTCAAGAGGAGACACGGTGTCCACCAGAAGTCAAGAAGAAACACGCCGTCCACCAGAAGTCAAGAAGAAACACACCGTCCTCCAGAAGTCAAGAAGAAACACACCGTCCACCAGAAGTCAGAACGAGACATGGCGTCCTCCAGAAGTCAAGAGGAGACACGGTGTCCACCAGAAGTCAAGAAGAAACACACCGTCCACCAGAAGTCAGAACGAGACACGGCGTCCTCCAGAAGTCAAGAGGAGACACGGCGTCCACCAGAAGTCAAGAAGAAACACACCGTCCTCCAGAAGTCAAGAAGAAACACACCGTCCACCAGAAGTCAAGAAGAAACACACCGTCCACCAGAAGTCAGAACGAGACACGGCGTCCTCCAGAAGTCAAGAGGAGACACGGTGTCCACCAGAAGTCAGGAGGAGACACGCCGTCCTCCAGAAGTCAGAAGGAGACACGGCACCCACCAGAAGTCAAGAAGAAACACGCTGTCCACCAGAAATCAAGAAGAGACACTGCGTCCACCAGAAGTCAGGAGGAGACACGCCTTCCCCAAGAAGTCAGGAGGAGACACACCGTCCTCCAGAAGTCAGGAGGAGACACGCTTTCCCCCAGAAGTCAGGAGGAGACACGTCGTCCTCCAGAAGTCAGGAGGAGACACTCCGTCCTCCAGAAGTCAAGAGGAGACACGCCGTCCTCCAGAAGTCAAGAAGAAACACACCGTCCACCAGAAGTCGAGAGGAGACACGCCGTCCACCAGAAGTCAAGAAGAAACACGCCGTCCACCAAAAGTCAAGAAGAGACACCACGTCCACCAGAAGTCAGGAGGAGACACCTCATCCACCAGAAGTCAGGAGAAGACACGCTGTCCCCCAGAAGTCAGGAGGAGACACACCGTCCCTCAGAAGTCAGGAGGAGACATGCCGTCCCTCAGAAGTCATGAGGAGACACGCCGTCCTCCAGAAGTCAGGAGGAGACACGCCGTCCTCCAGAAGTCAAGAGGAGACACGCCGTCCTCCAGAAGTCAGGAGGAGACACGCCGTCCTCCAGAAGTCAAGAGGAGACACGCCGTCCTCCAGAAGTCAAGAGGAGACACGCTACGCAACACACTACGTGACACGATACGCGACAAGCTATGCAACACATTACGTAACAAACTACGCGAAAGTAAAAGAATGAAAAGAATATTTGAAAGTCAAATGTTTCTCTTGCAGTTTAAACTCTAAACTCAGGGTTAATGTTTTGTGTGTGTGTGTGTATATGTATGTGTATGTGTGTGTGTGTGTGTGTGTGTGTGTGTGTGTATGCACGTGTGCGCATACTTGTGTGCCTATTGCAAGGCAAATGAAGAGTGAGAATGGAAATGAAGAACACAGAAACATCGGAACAAAGACGGACAGCGGTTTTGTTTCATTTCTGTTAGAAGACAATGACAATTAAAACGTATCCATTACACCACGCCCAAAACACACGTCTACTACACCACGCCCAAAACACACGTCTACTACACCACGCCCAAAACACACGTCTACTACACCACGCCCAAAATACACGTCTATTACACCACGCCCAAAACACACGTCTACTACACCACGCCCAAAACACACGTCTATTACACCACGCCCAAAACACACGTCTACTACACCACGCCCAAAATACACGTCTATTACACCACGCCCAAAACACACGTCTACTACACCACGCCCAAAATACACGTCTATTACACCACGCCCAAAACACACGTCTACTACACCACGCCCAAAATACACGTCTATTACACCACGCCCAAAACACACGTCTATTACACCACGCCCAAAACACACGTCTACTACACCACGCCCAAAATACACGTCTACTACACCACGCCCAAAACACACGTCTACTACACCACGCCCAAAACACACGTCTATTACACCACGCCCAAAACACGTCTATTACACCACGCCCAAAACACGTCTATTACACCACGCCCAAAACACGTCTATTACACCACGCCCAAAATACACGTCTACTACACCACGCCCAAAATACACGTCTATTACACCACGCCCAAAACACACGTCTACTACACCACGCCCAAAACACACGTCTACTACACCACGCCCAAAACACACGTCTACTACACCACGCCCAAAACACACGTCTATTACACCACGCCCAAAACACACGTCTATTACACCACGCCCAAAACACACGTCTACTACACCACGCCCAAAATACACGTCTACTACACCACGCCCAAAACACACGTCTACTACACCACGCCCAAAACACACGTCTATTACACCACGCCCAAAACACACGTCTATTACACCACGCCCAAAACACATGTCTATTACACCACGCCCAAAATACACGTCTATTACCCCACGCCCAAAACACACGTCTACTACACCACGCCCAAAACACACGTCTATTACACCACGCCCAAAACACACGTCTACTACACCACGCCCAAAACACACGTCTACTACACCACGCCCAAAACACACGTCTACTACACCACGCCCAAAACACACGTCTACTACACCACGCCCAAAACACACGTCTATTACACCACGCCCAAAACACACGTCTATTACACCCAAAATACTCGTCTATTACACAACGCCCAAAACACACGTCTATTACACCACGCTCAAAATACTCGTCTATTACACCACGCCCAAAACACACGTCTATTACACCCAAAATACTCGTCTATTACACAACGCCCAAAACACACGTCTATTACACCACGCTCAAAATACTCGTCTATTACACCACGCCCAAAACACACGTCTATTACACCCAAAATACTCATCTATTACACAACGCCCAAAACACACGTCTATTACACCATGCCCAAAACATACGTCTATTACGCCCAAAATACTCGTCTATTACACAACGCCCAAAACACACGTCTATTACACCACGCTCAAAATACTCGTCTATTACACCACGCCCAAAACACACGTCTATTACACCCAAAATACTCATCTATTACACAACGCCCAAAACACACGTCTATTACACCATGCCCAAAACATACGTCTATTACGCCCAAAATACTCGTCTATTACACAATGCCCAAAACACACGTCTATTACACCACGCCCAAAACATACGTCTATTACGCCCAAAATACTCGTCTATTACACCACGCCCAAAACATACGTCTATTACACCACGCCCAAAACACACGTCTATTACACCCAAAATACTCGTCTATTACACAACGCCCAAAACACACGTCTATTACACCATGCCCAAAACATACGTCTATTACGCCCAAAATACTCGTCTATTACACCACGCCCAAAAACACACGTCTATTACGGCCAAAATACATGTCTATTACACCATGCCCAAAACACACGTCTACTACACCACGCCCAAAACACACGTCTATTACACCACGCCCAAAACACATGTCTATTACACCACGTCCAAAACACACGTCTATTACACCACGCCCAAAACACACGTCTATTACACCACACCCAAAACACACGTCTATTACACCACACCCAAAACACACGTCCCAATACACACGTCTATTACACCACGCCCAAAATACACGTCTATTACACCACGCCCAAAACACACGTCTATTACACCAAGCCCAAAACACACGTCTATTACACCACACCCAATACACACGTCTATTACACCACGCCCAAAATACACGTCTATTACACCACGCCCAAAACACACGTCTATTACACCAAGCCCAAAACACACGTCTATTACACCACACCCAAAACACACGTCTATTACACCACGCCCAAAATACACGTCTATTACACCACGCCCAAAACACACGTCTGTTACACCACGCCCAAAACACACATCTATTACACCAAGCCCAAAACACACGTCTATTACACCACACCCAAAACACACGTCTATTACACCACACCCAAAACACACATCCCAATACACACATCTATTACACCACGCCCAAAACACACGTCTATTACACCACACCCAAAACACACGTCTATTACACCACACCCAAAACACACGTCTATTACACCACACCCAATACACACGTCTATTACACCATGCCCAATACACACGTCTATTACACCACGCCCAAAACACGTACCTATTACAAACACATTTCTATAACAACAGGACCCAAACACACTTCTATTATAACAGGACCCAAACACACTTCTATTATAACAGGACCCAAATGCGCTTCTATTAGAACACAACCCAAACACACTTCTATTATAACACAACCCAAACACACTTCTATTATAACACAACCTAAACACACTTCCATTAGAACACGACCAAAATGCTCTTCTATTAGAACAGGACCCAAACTCACTTCTATTAGAACACAACCCAAACACACTTCTATTAGAACACGACCCAAACACACTTCTATTAGAACACAACCCAAACACACTTCTATTAGAACACAACCCAAACACACTTCTATTAGAACACAACCCAAACACATTTCTATTAGAACACCACCCAAACACATTTCTATTAGAACACATCCCAAACACACTTCTATTATAACAGGACCCAAACTCACTTCTATTAGAACAGGACCCAAACTCACTTCTATTAGCACAGTACCCAAATGGCTTCTATTAGAACACAAGCCAAATGCCCTTCTATTAGAACACGACCCAAACACACTTCTATTAGAACACAACCCAAACACACTTCTATTATAACAGGACCCAAACTCACTTCTATTAGAAAAGGACTCAAACTCACTTCTATTAGAACAGTACCCAAATGGCTTCTATTAGAACACAACCCAAATGCTCTTCTATTAGAACACGACCCAAACACACTTCTATTAGAACACGACCCAAACACACTTCTATTAGAACACAACCCAAACACACTTCTATTAGAACACCACCCAAACACACTTCTATTAGAACACGCCCCAAACACACTTCTATTAGAACACCACCCAAACACACTTCTATTAGAAAAGGACCCAAACTCACTTCTATTAGAACACCACCCAAACACTTCTATTATAACAGGACCCAAACTAACTTCTATTAGAACACCACCCCAACACACTTCTATTATAACACGACCCAAACACACTTCTATTAGAACACGACCCAAACACACTTCTATTAAAACAGGACCTAAACACACCTATTATAACACAACCCAAACACACTTCTATTATAACACGACCAAAATGCTCTTCTATTATAACATGACCCAAACACACTTCTATTAGAACATGACCCAAACACACTTCTATTAGAACACGACCCAAACACACTTCTATTAGAACACGACCCAAACACACTTCTATTAGAACACGACCCAAACACACTTCTATTAGAAAAGGACCCAAACTCACTTCTATTAGAACACCACCCAAACACTTCTATTATAACAGGACCCAAACTCACTTCTATTAGAACACCACCCAAACACTTCTATTATAACAGGACCCAAACTCACTTCTATTAGAACACCACCCCAACACACTTCTATTATAACACGACCCAAACACACTTCTATTAGAACACGACCCAAACACACTTCTATTAGAACAGGACCTAAACACACCTATTATAACACAACCCAAACACACTTCTATTATAACACGACCAAAATGCTCTTCTATTATAACATGACCCAAACACACTTCTATTAGAACACGACCCAAACACACTTCTATTAGAACACCACCCAAACACACTTCTATTAAAACAGGACCTAAACACACTTCTATTAGAACAGGACCTAAACACACCTATTATAACACAACCCAAACACACTTCTATTATAACACGACCAAAATGCTCTTCTATTATAACATGACCCAAACACACTTCTATTAGAACACGACCCAAACACACTTCTATTAGAACACGACCCAAACACACTAACTCTGTCACACTGTTACATTTTATCTCAACAGTTAGACACATATATCATTAATTTTATTGACTGTTTTGTCAGATAAATATTAAGCTAAAGAATATAATGACTACATTAAGACATACACACTATAATAATATGAATAAAATTAATAATAATTAATGAGGATTAGATATGTTGTATGTATGTATATATGTTGTATATAATATGTTATATGTATGGATGAAGCTCTACACAAACAGCTGGATTAAACATTAAGAATGAAGCAAACACACAGATTATAAACACCAGCACTGTGTTAAAGTCACTTTACATACCGCCATTTTCTCTCTTAAGTTTCTGTATTAATCACAGAATTGCAGATGATCAGAGATGAAACTGAAATGTATATTTCTGCCACATATCCGGAGCAGCGAGCGCGGAGGCTGCAGTTAATCATTACACCACCATCATCATCATCATCATCTTTATCTTCATCAATGCGGATATTAAACTCCCCTCAGTGAAATGTTACCGTTTAAGGTTCGCTTTAATGTGAAACACTGTAAATGTGTGTGTGTGTGAGAGAGAGAGAGAGAGAGAGAGAGCGAGAGAGCGAGAGAGAGACTGTGTGTGTTCAGACGCTACGCAGCTCTTCCTGTCTTTCCACTCGCAGTATGTGCACTTATCGCTGACCTCAGATCAGACACTCGCCACGTGACGTCACACTCAGCCCTTTCATTCCGACCGCGGATCAGCTGCAGGATAACTCAACGCCATTGGCTGGAACTGCAATAACATGGCGGTGCTGCATTTCTTCTTTTAAAATAAAAGTCTCATTGAAATAACCAGGGTTAAACAAGTTAACGGTGCATTAGTTACATTTGTGGAAAGATCGGAATACAGTAATAGTGTGTGTGTGTGTGTGTGTGTGTGTGTGAGAGTGCGTGCGTGCGAGCGTGCGTGCGTGTGAGCGTGCGTGCGTGTGTGTGGCCAAAGGAAAGTGGACATCTGATAATCACACATATGCATGGATTTTTTTCCACGTTTGATGTGATATTAAGCTCTATTCTTCTGGTAAAAATTTCCACTAGATTTTGGAGCATGGCTCGCTTTGTGCACAGGGGCACTGTCGTGCTGGAACAGGTTTGACCCTCTTAGTTCCAGTGAAGGGAAACTGTAATTCTGCAGCATTACATACAATACAATACAATACATACTATACAATACTACACTCCACCATACTAGACTCCACCATACTACACTCCACCATTCTATAATACACCATACTACACTCCACTATACTACACTCCACCATTCTATAATCCACCATACTACACTCAACTATACTACACTCCACTATACTATACTCCAGCATTCTATAATCCACCATACTACACGCCACCATTCTATACTCCACCATACTACACTCCACTATACTATACTCCACTATAGTACACTATACTACACTCCACCATACTATACTCCACTATACTATACTCCACTATACTACACTCCACCATACTACACTCCACTATACTATACTCCACTATACTACACTCCACCATATTACACTCCACTATACTACACTCCACTATACTATACTCCACTATACTACACTCCACCATACTACACTCCACTATACTACACTCCACTATACTACACTCCACTATACTATACTCCACCATTCTATAATCCACTATACTACACTCCACTATACTACACTCCACCATACTATACTCCACCATACTACACTCCACTATACTACAATCCACTATACTATACTCCACCATACTACACTCCACCATACTACACTCCACTATACTATACTCCACTATACTACACTCCACTATACTATACTCCACTATACTACACTCCACTATACTATACTCCACTATACTACACTCCACCATACTATACTCCACCATACTACACTCCACCATTCTATAATCCACCATACTACACTCCACTATACTACACTCCACCATACTACACTCCACCATACTAGACTCCACTATACTACACTCCACTATACTATACTCCACTAGACCACACTCCACCATACTATACTCCACTATACTACACTCCACTATACTATACTTCACTATACTACACTCCACCATACTAGACTCCACCATACTACAGTCCACCATTCTATAATCCACCATACTACACTCCACCATACTATACTCCACTATACTACACTCCACCATACTAGACTCCACCATACTACACTTTACCATGCTATACTGCACCATACTTTACTATACAATACTATACTCTACCATATTACACGCCACCACACTGTACTCCACCATACTGTACTCCATCATCCTATACTCTACCATACAGTACAACAGCATACAAACAGCAATATCACATCATACTTTGATTAATAAAAAAACATTTATAATATTAATAACATATTTTTTAAATAACAGATTTAATAACAGTGCACAGAAGATGGGAATGACGTAATGCGGCTACCCATGATGCTCAGCGCGGCCTAGCAGTAAGATGGCGGACGCTATGGCTGAGTATGAGAGAGATGCTGGATGTGTTCCTGTTCTTCACCCTGAGGTAACTCACATTTTATTCTTATAAACTCGCCATATAAATATATACTTATTCAGAAAGATTTTATCTTTTAAAAAGATATCTTTTTTATTGATTCAGTCTGCAATGAGCGTGAGGGCAGCTAGCAGTAAGCTAACCGTGCTAAAGCTAACCCAGCTTCCCACTGCGGAATTAGCATTAGCGTTAGCATGTTCATCACTGCTCCCTTTATATCCATGCTTTTAAATCAGAGTTCTGCAGGAATAATCCTCTCACACTGGTGTTTAGACATATACACGCTGTGGGTTTATTTTATCCTTGTAAATGGTGTCGAGTCGCATGTCTGCATAGTTCCTGTTAGCAGAATCCGAGTTAGCATGTATTTATTTTTGTTTTTGTAGTCCGGTGCACAGCTAGCGTTAGCATTAGCATTGCCTCCATATATGGAATTAAATGACATCCGGATGCTGCACAGAAATGATGCTGTTAAGATGTAAGAATCCGGGAATAAACTATTGGTTTGATTTCAGAGGATATTAATTAGGATTATACGTTTAATGATTTAAATATGAAGTGTGGATGCGAACAAGGGTTAGGGATTTAAAGGGCTGCTAATAACAATGCTAACTCTGCTAACAGGAGGATGAAAACTGGACAGATGTCTTACACTCCCTCTCTCTGTGTGTGTGAGAGAGAGAGAGTTGGATAACAGTGCTGGAACCACACACACATTATACACACTGTACCACACACTTTATACAATACATACTTTAGACACAATTGTATTAGAAGGGGTTGAGTTACTCCAGGAAAAATCTGTTTAAAGAAACATGTAGGTAAGGGATCTAGTATACAAGGTGATGATTTTGATGAGATTAATGAAATTAGTTCTGTCCCTCTCTAAAGGGAGTAAAATATTATAATAATTGATCTGATATTGTTACACAGGGCTCTACGGTGCCACCATTTCAATAGCATTTGTGACTGAAAAGTACGTCTGTGAAAAAATATATAGGTGCACTGGTGCAAGTGACCTGTTCGTAGTTGTATAATACAATCGGAATAAAAACTACAGGAAGTCCAAAATACATCTACACCGCGCAACAGTTACTTTCACACTGCTTTTCATCTCCTCAGTCAACTGAACAAGTGTGTAAATACTGCAGAGAAGCCATTATGATGAAGAGAGTAACTCTGTACATCATCTGCTTCAACTTCCCGATCTCACAACCGCCATCTTTTATTGATCCCGCAAAATGACTTGAACTTTCACCTGTTCGTGTAGACACAGCGGCGTCGGGCGGAGTAAATTAATAATAATGTTAACACTACAAGGTGGGTTTAATTCAAACTTCTTTATTAAATAATTCCTCACCAATCATAATCAAGAGTAAGAACTCTTCAGTCTGTAAACATACAGTACACTGCCGTTCTCTCTCTTCACAAACTCTAATAGACAGTGCATTCACTTCATTTAAACTCAGGGTTGCCAGATATCACCAGAACAATCAACTCCAGTTTCCATGTTCTGATTTAATCCCCCAAAAAACACAATATTATCAGCAGACATGGCAACACTATACTGCGGAACCTAGGGTTAGGCACATTAACGTTACCATCTCTTAAAAGAAAAAGAAAAAAAAACTTCAACCGTACTCCTAAATTTTTGTAATTAGGAGCAGAAGTGATCCAAAAATAAGTAGTTAGAGCCCTGCTATATTATTATTTACAGGGTTAGTTATAAGACTGGTTTTAAATTAATAATCTGAATTTTTGTCTAATATTTTCAGTTTTCCCAGTGAAAACAATCATGAAGTCATCGCTGATATATAATGATTGTGATCGTGTGCATGTTTCTGTGGTGGTTTTATTCTTAGTTAATTTTGCTACAGTATTAAATAAGAATCTAGGATTATTTTTGCTATCTCCTGTTAAGTGGAGAGATCTGATGTAGATGTTGATGAAATGTAGAGTGAAGTGAAGAATTGTCTCTGGGAATATAAACAGTCTGAATTGTTGCTGTGGTAGAGCATTGACTCTTCTTCTTTGATTCTCTGATGAAATTAATTGTGCACCCCAAACCGTAAGTTGTAGGGATGTTAAACTTGGTCAACAGGTAGTACCCTGTTCCAGAATCTATGACTGTATATAAGGGTGGGTGATGTAACTGAGTTAAAAGTGAAGCCAAAATATCTCTGAGGCCATCTAGTGGTTGGAGTACAATTTGTAACTGCACACATATTGAATGGGACCCAGGGCAAACTTATCATTTAGTTACTACTCCACAAATAATTTTTAGGAATAGTGTTGATCTTAGTATCTCCCTCAATATTTTTCCTTAAGATAAATACATTTTATAACAGCCTCATGGTTGTGTGCACACGCACCTAAAGCTCTGGACAGTTCTGAATAAGAACCATGTCTTGTTCTGCTGAAAACTGTTCTAACAGACCCTCAGCAGGGAATTCTCTGCAGTGTTTATGGGATGGTGCTAGTTTTAGCCCAATGGGAGTGAATGACTCCATGGTGTACACTCCTATATGCAGTCATTGGACTGAACCCTGTGCACACGTCTAAACTATAGTGCAGAAGTTTGTCTTAGTATGAATGTCCACTATACCAAGTTCTACAAACTTCATACAAACCAACCATGAGTTCTACAAACAAAATACTTTTTTCAGCTCAAGAACTCTTTAGCCTTGCCCACTTTGATTTTTTTGTTGCTAATTTGCATAATATGCTAAACTTACTTTTGCAAACTACTCCTAGGATTTTTTGACCTGTCTTTTCAAACTTGGTGTCAATCTACACAGGAGAGAATATTATTGATCAAAACCATATTATTTATAAACAGTATCGGGGTTAATGAGGAAATGGGAGGCAGGCTTGGGACAACTCAAACGCTCTCTTTATTTTTTACTTCTCTTTATTTTCACTTTTCAGCAGCTTTATCTCAGTACTCCCTCTCTCTCTCCCTCTCTCTCTCTTTCTGCCACCTGCTACCTGCTGTGCCTCCTGAAGGCACGAAGGGACACAAATAAGTAATTTTCAGATAATAAGACTCAAGTTCAAGTGTTTTTATTGTCATTTCAGCCGTATACAGCTGATACAGTACACAGTGAAACGAAACAACGTTCCTCCAGGACCATGGTGCTACATAAACAACACACTAACTACATGAGACCAAGGTTATAATCGTAAACGAAAACGAACGAAATAACGAATACTAGGTGTGAAAAAACATTGTCGTTAACTCAAATCGAAATTAAAAACGAGGCATTACAAAAAAAAGATAACTAACTAAAACTGTATTGTCTGTTTGCAAAACTAACTAAAATAAAATACAATTATAAAGTAAATGTCCGTAGTTTTCGTCTTTGTCAATGTCTTTCATAGAGCAAATATCTTTCAGAGTTGACATTTCCAACTGGGAACCCGGAAATTACGACATTCCGTTTCAAATTGAACACAGCATAGTCCATGCTCCTCGCCTGTGATCATGGCGGTACCGAAAGTCAGAAGAAAGCGGCAGAGTACTATTTGGGATTACTTTGAATATGACTGTGTGTCAGATAAAAGCAAGTGCCTTGCAGTGGAAGGTGGTGAAATATGTGGACAATTTATTAAAGGGAAAAATCCCACAAATTCGAAAGTACATTTGAGAAGCGTGCACAAGGAGGCTAGCCTAGCTTTCCTTAATAAGGTAAAGGAGAACGCCACGCCCCCCTCCCCCGAAACAGAAGCTACAGAGTACAGAGTTAGGTAGCATGACGGAGACAACACTACAGCAGAGCTTTCAACCGGCTAACCGATAGCTGCTGGTTAGTAAATATGCAGGAACTCCACAAGCGGGAGGAAGTGCTGGTTAATATGTTTATTGATACTGGGATGTCTACACAACTGTGAGAGTCCATTGCCTTCAGAAAGTTCACCACTTTACTCGAACCAAAGTTCAAAACACCTGGAGCTGCAAGAGTCAACACCCTTATTGGGGCTAAGATGGATACGGCAAAGCAGAAATGAGATCATTAAGGATGTGAGGAAGCTGACCCTATGTGTAGATGGTTGGAGCAAGAGAGGATTAACAGCATCTTTCATGGGTGTGTCAGCTTATTTGTGCCAGTAGGTACATTTTATGTACTGGTGTTATTGTTGAATACATATTTCTAAAATTGTATGATGTTTTTGTTGAGTTTTTATTACACAATACTTTTTCTGGCCTTGACAAATAACCTATATTACAAAAGACTAAAACTAACACTAAAACTAATAAAAATTAAAACTAAGCATTTTCAAAAAATAGAAACTAAACTAGCAAACCCGCTTTAAAAACTAATTAAAACTAAACTGAATTTGAAAACATAGTCAAAACTAAATAAAAACCAGTGAAAAATGCAAAACTAAGAACTAATAAGATCTACACATTCTACATAAAGTGCACGTGCAGACGTGTGCTAACAACACAGGACAGTACAATACTACTAAAACAGGACAGTAGGTACAGTAAGTGACAGTGTAATGCCGAACAGTACACAGTTCTAGTGTGGAAGTGTCTGATATAACAGGTAGTGCAGAAGATGGGTGCCAAAGAGTAACAATATAATTTAAACTGGTATAAATGTAAACATAACATGCTATGACTGAGAATTCAGAAGATTAGCTTATACCAAATATGGACATAGCAGTTATTGTGATAGCAGCAGGTAAAGTGTATAATAGTGACAATACATTAAATACTTTATTTTTATAAATACAGTAGCAGCAAAAATGCAACAGAGTCAATGCAGGAATGTGCAAATATTACAATGGGCGTGTGATGGTGTTTCAGTTCAGAGTGTGTGTGTTTGTGTGTGTTTGTGTGTGTTTGTGTGTGTATGTGTGTGTATGTGTGTATGTGTGTGTGCGCGCGCGCATCAGTCCAGTCTCTGAGTATTGAGGATTCTGATGGCTTGAGGGAAGAAGCTTTTACACAGTCTGGTCGTGAGGCCTGAATGCTTCGGTACCTTTTTCCAGATGGCAGGAGGGTGAAGGATGTGTGTGTGTGAAGGGTGTGTGTGTGTGTGTGAAGGGGGTGTGTGAAGAGTGTGTGTGTGTGTGAAGGGGGGGGTGGGTGTGTGTGTGTGTGTGTGAGGTGTGGGGGTGAGAGTGAGGGGTGAGTAAGGGGTGTGAGTCTGAGTGGTGAGTGAGGGGTGTGAGGGTGAGGGGTGAGTCTGAAGGATGTGAGAGTGAGGTGTGAGTCTGAAGGGTGTGAGGGGTGAGTCTGAAGGGTGTGTGAGTGAGGGGTGTGTGTGAGTGAGGTGTGAGTGTGAAGGGTGTGTGTGAGGTGTGGGGTGAGAGTGAGGAGTGAGTGAGGGGTGTGAGTCTGAGTGGTGAGTGAGGGGTGTGAGAGTGAGGGGTGTGAGTCTGAGTGGTGAGTGAGGGGTGTGAGAGTGAGGGGTGTGAGAGTGAGGGGTGTGAGAGTGAGGGGTGTGTGTGAGAGTGAGGGGTGAGTGTGAGGGGTGTGTGTGAGAGTGAGGGGTGAGTGTGAGGGGTGTGTGTCTGTGTGGGGTGAGAGTGAGGTGTGAGTCTGAAGGGTGTGAGGGGTGAGTGTGAGGGGTGTGTGTGAGGTGTGGGGTGAGAGTGAGGAGTGAGTGAGGGGTGTGAGTCTGAGTGGTGAGTGAGGGGTGTGAGAGTGAGGGGTGTGAGTCTGAGTGGTGAGTGAGGGGTGTGAGAGTGAGGGGTGTGAGTCTGAGTGGTGAGTGAGGGGTGTGAGAGTGAGGGGTGTGTGTGAGAGTGAGGGGTGAGTGTGAGGGGTGTGTGTCTGTGTGGGGTGAGGTGTGAGTCTGAAGGGTGTGAGGGGTGAGTCTGAAGGGTGTGTGTGAGTGAGGTGTGAGAGTGAGGTGTGAGTCTGAAGGGTGTGAGGGGTGAGTCTGAAGGGTGTGTGAGTGAGGGGTGTGTGTGAGTGAGGTGTGAGTGTGAAGGGTGTGTGTGAGGTGTGGGGTGAGAGTGAGGAGTGAGTGAGGGGTGTGAGTCTGAGTGGTGAGTGAGGGGTGTGAGAGTGAGGGGTGTGAGTCTGAGTGGTGAGTGAGGGGTGTGAGAGTGAGGGGTGTGAGAGTGAGGGGTGTGTGTGAGAGTGAGGGGTGAGTGTGAGGGGTGTGTGTCTGTGGGGTGAGAGTGAGGTGTGAGTCTGAAGGGTGTGAGGGGTGAGTGTGAGGGGTGTCTGTGAGGTGTGGGGTGAGAGTGAGGAGTGAGTGAGGGGTGTGAGTCTGAGTGGTGAGTGAGGGGTGTGAGTCTGAGTGGTGAGTGAGGGGTGTGAGAGTGAGGGGTGTGAGTCTGAGTGGTGAGTGAGGGGTGTGAGAGTGAGGGGTGAGAGTGAGGGGTGAGAGTGAGGGGTGAGTGTGAGGGGTGTGTGTCTGTGTGGGGTGAGAGTGAGGTGTGAGTCTGAAGGGTGTGAGGGGTGAGTCTGAAGGGTGTGTGTGTGAGTGAGGTGTGAGTGTGAGGGGTGTGTGTGAGGTGTGGGGTGAGAGTGAGGAGTGAGTGAGGGGTGTGAGTCTGAGTGGTGAGTGAGGGGTGTGAGAGTGAGGGGTGTGAGTCTGAGTGGTGAGTGAGGGGTGTGAGAGTGAGGGGTGTGTGTGAGAGTGAGGGGTGAGTGTGAGAGTGAGGGGTGAGTGTGAGGGGTGTGTGTCTGTGTGGGGTGAGAGTGAGGTGTGAGTCTGAAGGGTGTGAGGGGTGAGTCTGAAGGGTGTGTGTGTGAGTGAGGTGTGAGTGTGAGGGGTGTGTGTGAGGTGTGGGGTGAGAGTGAGGAGTGAGTGAGGGGTGTGAGTCTGAGTGGTGAGTGAGGGGTGTGTGTGAGAGGGAGGAGTGTGTGTGAGAGTGTGAGGTGTGTGTGAGGTGTGGGGTGAGAGTGAGGAGTGAGTGAGGGGTGTGAGAGTGAGGGGTGTGTGTGAGAGTGAGGGGTGAGTGTGAGGGGTGTGTGTCTGTGGGGTGAGAGTGAGGAGTGAGTGAGGGGTGTGAGTCTGAGTGGTGAGTGAGGGGTGTGTGTGAGAGGGAGGAGTGTGTGTGAGAGTGAGAGGTGTGAGGGGTGTGTGTGGGGTGAGAGTGAGGAGTGAGTGAGGGGTGTGTGTGAGTGAGGGGTGTGTGTGAGAGGGAGGAGTGTGTGTGAGAGTGTGAGGTGTGAGGGGTGTGTGTGAGGTGTGGGGTGAGAGTGAGGAGTGAGTGAGGGGTGTGAGTCTGAGTGGTGAGTGAGGGGTGTGTGAGAGTGAGGGGTGTGTGTGAGAGTGAGGGGTGTGTGTGAGAGGGAGGAGTGTGTGAGAGGGAGGTGTGAGTGTGAGGGGTGTGTGTCTGTATGGGGTGAGAGTGAGGAGTGAGTGAGGGGTGTGAGTCTGAGTGGTGAGTGAGGGGTGTGTGAGAGTGAGGGGTGTGTGTGAGAGGGAGGAGTGTGTGAGTGTGAGGTGTGTGTGAGTGTGAGGTGTGTGTGAGGAGTGAGTAAGGGGTGTGAGTCTGAGTGGTGAGAGTGAGGGGTGTGTGTGAGAGTGAGGGGTGTGTGTGAGAGGGAGGAGTGTGTGAGAGGGAGGTGTGAGTGTGAGGGGTGTGTGTCTGTATGGGGTGAGAGTGAGGGGTGTGAGTCTGAGTGGTGAGTGAGGGGTGTGTGAGAGTGAGGGGTGTGTGTGAGAGGGAGGAGTGTGTGAGTGTGAGGTGTGTGTGAGTGTGAGGTGTGTGTGAGGAGTGAGTAAGGGGTGTGAGTCTGAGTGGTGAGAGTGGGGTGTGTGTGAGAGTGAGGGGTGAGTCTGAAGGGTGTGAGAGTGAGGGGTGTGTGAGGTGTGAGTGTGAGGGGTGAGAGTGAGGAGTGAGTCTGAGGGGTGTGTGAGTGAGGGGGTGTGAGAGTGAGGGTGTGTGTGAGAGTGAGGAGTGAGTAAGGGGTGTGAGTCTGAGTGGTGAGTGAGGGGTGTGTGTGCGCGAGTGAGGGGTGTGTGAGGTGTGAGTGTGAGGGGTGAGAGTGAGGAGTGAGTCTGAGGGGTGTGTGAGTGAGGGGGTGTGAGGGTGTGTGTGAGGTGTGAGAGTGAGGAGTGAGTAAGGGGTGTGAGTCTGAGTGGTGAGTGAGGGGTGTGTGTGAGAGTGAGGGGTGTGTGTGAGTGAGGGGTGTGTGTGAGAGGGAGGAGTGTGAGGGGTGTGAGTCTGAGTGGTGAGTGAGGGGTGTGTGAGAGTGAGGGGTGTGTGTGAGAGGGAGGAGTGTGTGAGTGTGAGGTGTGTGTGAGTGTGAGGTGTGTGTGAGGAGTGAGTAAGGGGTGTGAGTCTGAGTGGTGAGAGTGGGGTGTGTGTGAGAGTGAGGGGTGAGTCTGAAGGGTGTGAGAGTGGGGTGTGTGTGCGAGTGAGGGGTGTGTGAGGTGTGAGTGTGAGGGGTGAGAGTGAGGAGTGAGTCTGAGGGGTGTGTGAGTGAGGGGGTGTGAGAGTGAGGGTGTGTGTGAGGTGTGAGAGTGAGGAGTGAGTAAGGGGTGTGAGTCTGAGTGGTGAGTGAGGGGTGTGTGTGAGAGTGAGGGGTGTGTGTGAGAGGGAGGAGTGTGAGTGTGAGGTGTGTGTGTGAGGAGTGAGTAAGGGGTGTGAGTCTGAGTGGTGAGAGTGGGGTGTGTGTGAGAGTGAGGGGTGAGTCTGAAGGGTGTGAAAGTGAGGGGTGTGTGAGGTGTGAGTGTGAGGGGTGAGAGTGAGGGTGTGTGTGAGGGTGAGGGTGTGTGTGAGGTGTGGGGTGTGTGTGAGAGTGAGGAGTGAGTAAAGGGTGTGAGTCTGAGTGGTGAGTGAGGGGTGTGTGTGAGAGTGAGGGGTGTGTGAGAGTGAGGGGTGAGTCTGAGGGGTGTGTGAGTGAGGGGGTGTGAGAGTGAGGGTGTGTGTGAGGTGTGTGTGAGTGTGAGGGGTGTGTGAGGAGTGAGTAAGGGGTGTGAGTCTGAGTGGTGAGTGAGGGGTGTGAGAGTGAGGGGGTGTGAGAGTGAGGGTGTGTGTGAGAGTGAGGGGTGAGTCTGAAGGGTGTGAGAGTGAGGGGTGTGTGTGAGGTGTGAGTGAGGAGTGAGTAAGGGGTGTGAGTCTGAGTGGTGAGTGAGGGGTGTGTGAGTGAGGGGGTGTGAGAGTGAGGGTGTGTGTGAGAGTGAGGAGTGAGTAAGGGGTGTGAGTCTGAGTGGTGAGTGAGGGGTGTGTGTGCGCGAGTGAGGGGTGTGTGAGGTGTGAGTGTGAGGTGTGAGTTTGAGGGGTGAGAGTGAGGAGTGAGTCTGAGGGGTGTGTGAGTGAGGGGGTGTGAGGGTGTGTGTGAGGTGTGAGAGTGAGGAGTGAGTAAGGGGTGTGAGTCTGAGTGGTGAGTGAGGGGTGTGTGTGAGAGTGAGGGGTGTGTGTGAGTGAGGGGTGTGTGTGAGAGGGAGGAGTGTGAGGGGTGTGAGTCTGAGTGGTGAGTGAGGGGTGTGTGAGAGTGAGGGGTGTGTGTGAGAGGGAGGAGTGTGTGAGTGTGAGGTGTGTGTGAGTGTGAGGTGTGTGTGAGGAGTGAGTAAGGGGTGTGAGTCTGAGTGGTGAGAGTGGGGTGTGTGTGAGAGTGAGGGGTGAGTCTGAAGGGTGTGAGAGTGAGGGGTGTGTGTGTGCGAGTGAGGGGTGTGTGAGGTGTGAGGGGTGAGAGTGAGGGGTGAGTCTGAGGGGTGTGTGAGTGAGGGGGTGTGAGTGAGGGTGTGTGAGGGGTGAGAGTGAGGGGTGAGTCTGAGGGGTGTGTGAGTGAGGGGGTGTGAGAGTGAGGGTGTGTGTGGGGTGTGTGTGAGGAGTGAGTAAGGGGTGTGAGTCTGAGTGGTGAGTGAGGGGTGTGAGAGTGGGGTGTGTGTGAGAGTGAGGGGTGAGTCTGAAGGGTGTGAGAGTGAGGGGTGTGTGTGAGAGTGAGGGGTGTGTGAGTGTGAGGGGTGAGTGTGAGGGGTGAGAGTGAGGGGTGAGTCTGAGGGGTGTGTGAGTGAGGGGGTGTGAGAGTGAGGGTGTGTGTGGGGTGTGTGTGAGTGTGAGGTGTGTGTGAGGAGTGAGTAAGGGGTGTGAGTCTGAGTGGTGAGTGAGGGGTGTGAGAGTGGGGTGTGTGTGAGAGTGAGGGGTGAGTCTGAAGGGTGTGAGAGTGAGGGGTGTGTGTGAGGTGTGAGTGAGTAAGGGGTGTGAGTCTGAGTGGTGAGTGAGGGGTGTGTGTGAGAGTGAGGGGAGTGTGAGGGGTGAGAGTGAGGGGTGAGTCTGAGGGGTGTGTGAGTGAGGGGGTGTGTGTGAGAGTGAGGTGTGTGTGAGGAGTGAGTAAGGGGTGTGAGTCTGAGTGGTGAGTGGGGTGTGTGTGAGAGTGGGGTGTGTGTGAGAGTGAGGGGTGAGTGTGAGGGGTGAGAGTGAGGGGTGAGTCTGAGGGGTGTGTGAGTGAGGGGGTGTGAGAGTGAGGGGTGTGTGAGGTGTGGGGTGTGTGTGAGGTGTGAGAGTGAGGAGTGAGTAAGGGGTGTGAGTCCGAGCGGTGAGTGAGGGGTGTGAGTCTGAGGGGTGTGTGTGAGAGTGAGGGGTGTGTGAGGTATGAGAGTGAGGGGTGTGTGAGGTATGAGAGTGAGGGGTGTGTGAGGTGTGAGAGTGAGGGGTGTGTGAGGTGTGAGAGTGAGGGGTGAGTGAGGGGTGAGTGTGAGGGGTGAGTCTGAGGGGTGTGTGAGTGAGGGGGTGTGTGTGAGAGGGAGGTGAGTGTGAGGTGTGAGTCTGAGGGGTGTGTGAGTGAGGGGGTGTGAGAGTGAGGGGTGTGTGAGGTGTGGGGTGTGTGTGAGGTGTGAGAGTGAGGAGTGAGTAAGGGGTGTGAGTCCGAGCGGTGAGTGAGGGGTGTGTGAGGTATGAGAGTGAGGGGTGTGTGAGGTATGAGAGTGAGGGGTGTGTGAGGTGTGAGAGTGAGGGGTGTGTGAGGTGTGAGAGTGAGAGGTGTGAGAGTGAGGTGTGTGTGAGGTGTGGGGTGTGTGTGAGGTGTGGGGTGAGAGTGAGGAGTGAGTAAGGGGTGTGAGAGTGGGGTGTGTGTGAGAGTGAGGGGTGAGTCTGAAGGGTGTGAGTGAGAGTGAGGGGTGTGTGAGGTATGAGAGTGAGGGGTGTGTGAGGTATGAGAGTGAGGGGTGTGTGAGAGTGAGGGGTGTGTGAGGTGTGAGAGTGAGGGGTGTGTGAGGGGTGTGTGAGGTGTGAGAGTGAGGGGTGTGTGAGGTGTGAGAGTGAGGGGTGTGTGAGGTGTGAGAGTGAGGTGTGTGTGAGTGAGGTGTGTGTGAGAGTGAGGTGTGTGTGAGGTGTGGGGTGTGTGTGAGAGTGGGGGTGAGTCTGAGGGGTGAGTGAGGGATGTGCGTGTGTGAGAGTGAGGGGTGTGTGTGAGAGTGAGGGGTGAGTCTGAGGGGTGAGGTGTGGGGTGTGTGTGAGGTGTGGGGTGAGAGTGAGGTGTGGGGTGTGTGTGAGAGTGAGGGGTGAGTCTGAAGGGTGTGAGAGTGGGGTGTGTGAGTGAGGGGTGTGGGTGTGTGAGTGAGGTGTGAGAGTAAGGGGTGTGAGTCTGAGGGGTGAGAGAGTGAGGGGTGTGAGAGTGGGGGGTGTGAGAGTGGGGGTGAGTCTGAGGGGTGAGTGAGGGATGTGCGGGTGTGTGAGTGAGGGGTGGGTGTGTGAGTGAGGGGTGGGTGTGAGAGTGAGGGGGGTGTGAGAGTGAGGGGTGAGTGAGGGGTGTGAGTCTGAGGGGTGAGTGAGGGGTGTGAGTCAGAGGGATGAGTCTGAGGGGTGTGAGAGTGAGGGGTGTGAGAGTGGGGGTGAGTCTGAGGGGTGAGTGAGGGATGTGCGTGTGTGTGAGTGAGGGGTGGGTGTGTGAGTGAGGGGTGGGTGTGTGAGTGAGGGGGGTGTGAGGGGTGAGGTGTGGGGTGTGTGTGAGGTGAGAGTGAGGAGTGAGTAAGGGGTGTGAGAGTGGGGTGTGTGTGAGAGTGAGGGGTGAGTCTGAAGGGTGTGAGAGTGGGGTGTGTGTGAGAGTGAGGGGTGTGTGTGAGGGGTGAGTGAGGGGTGGGTGTGTGAGTGAGGTGTGAGAGTAAGGGGTGTGAGTCTGAGGGGTGAGAGAGTGGGGTGAGAGTGAGGGGTGGGTGAGAGTGAGGGGTGAGTGAGGGGTGTGAGTCTGAGGGGTGAGTGAGGGGTGTGAGTCAGAGGGATGAGTCTGAGGGGTGTGAGAGTGAGGGGTGTGAGAGTGGGGGTGAGTCTGAGGGGTGAGTGAGGGATGTGCGTGTGTGAGAGTGAGGGGTGTGTGTGTGAGTGAGGGGTGGGTGTGAGAGTGAGGGGGGTGTGAGAGTGAGGGGTGAGTGAGGGGTGTGAGTCTGAGGGGTGAGTGAGGGGTGTGAGTCTGAGGGGTGAGTGAGGGGTGTGAGTCAGAGGGATGAGTCTGAGGGGTGTGAGAGTGAGGGGTGTGAGAGTGAGGGGTGTGAGAGTGGGGGTGAGTCTGAGGGGTGAGTGAGGGATGTGCGTGTGTGAGAGTGAGGGGTGGGTGTGTGAGTGAGGGGTGGGTGTGAGAGTGAGGGGGGTGTGAGAGTGAGGGGTGAGTCTGAGGGGTGAGTGAGGGATGTGCGTGTGTGAGAGAGGGGTGTGTGTGAGAGTGAGGGTGAGGAGTGTGTGTGTGAGGGGTGAGTCTGAGGGGTGTGAGGGTGAGGGGGTGTGAGTGAGGGGTGTGAGTGAGGAGTGAGTAAGGGGTGAGAGAGTGGGGTGGGTGAGAGTCAGAGGGGTGAGAGTCAGAGGGGTGAGTCAGAGGGGTGAGTCTGAGGGGTGTGAGAGTGAGGGGTGAGTCTGAGGGGTGTGAGGGTGAGGGGGTGTGAGTGAGGGGGTGTGTGAGGTGTGAGAATGAGGAGTGAGTAAGGGGTGTGAGTCTGAGGGGTGAGAGAGTGGGGTGGGTGTGAGGGGTGAGAGGCAGAGGGGTGAGTCTGAGGGGTGTGAGTCTGAGGGGTGAGTCTGAGGGGTGTGTGAGAGTGAGGGGTGTGTGAGAGTGAGGGGTGTGTGTGAGTCTGAGGGGTGAGTCTGAGGGGTGTGTGTGTGTGTGAGGGGTGTGTGTGTGTGTGAGGGGTGTGTGAGAGTGAGGGGTGTGTGAGAGTGTGAGGGGTGTGTGTGAGAGTGAGGGGTGTGTGAGAGTGAGGGGTGTGTGAGAGTGAGGGGTGTGTGAGAGTGTGAGGGGTGTGTGTGTGTGTGTGGGGTGTGTGTGTGGGGTGTGTGGGGTCCTCCGCAATGCTGGTGGATTTGCAGATGCAGCGTGTGGTGTAAATGTCTGTGATGGAGGGGAGAGAGACCCCGATGATCTTCTCAGATGTCCTCACTATTTGCTGCAGGGTCTTGCGATCCGATGAGGTGCAATTTCCGAACCAGACAGTGATGCAGCTGCTCAGGATGCTCTCAGTAGTTTCTGTGTAGAACGTGGTAGAAGGGTGACAAACTGCTGTAACCCCAATGGAGTGGAAAAGGACTCTAGCAGTTCATCAGTGTGAGGTGTCTGATGTGCATCAAATTTAGACACCGTGTTGACTTTACTAAAGTCCACACAGAAATGGACCGAGACCACCGCGCTGCTCCAGTCACTGTGGGACTCCTCGATTTCTTCCATGTCGAGAATAACTCTAGTTAATCTAGAACCACATTTTTCAGGGAAACCGGTATGGACAGCTGCGAACAATCTTTTCAGAACAATGAGGGAAAGAGAGGCAAGCTTGTGAAATTCAAACTTTTTAACTTTACTTTCATTTTTCAGGGGCTTTATTACACACACACACACACACACACACACACACACATCCCACGGGCCTCCTGAAGGCACAAAAACACACAAATCATTAACCTTTGGATAATAAGGCACAGGTGAGAATCATCACGTGTTACCTGATGGTTTGACCTGCCTCCTCTCCGTCCACAGCAGACGCTCAACCCTGCCCTCGCCACCACAGTGTAAAACTCTGGATGATCAAAACCATGTTCAGATTTATAAACAAGGATTTACAAAATATTAACATTATATTCAAACAAACAAACAGCTGATTGTCCACAAGCTTTAAAGCAGAACTTAAATCCCTTTATTAAAAACACTAAAGAATAAAAATAAAAGCAGAGAGGAAGTGTTGAGAGTTTGAATGTTCTGCAGTAACACACATTCACTCATCTGAACACACTAACATGTTCCTTTATTCTGTAAATGTACCACACTTCTTACATTTATATACAATTACACGTTCTAACCCCATTACACTTACTCTCTCATAAACACACACTTACTTTAGTTTATAAATATCAATAAATATAACAGCAGACTACAGATTTGATCAGACTGAATATTTTAGTCAGAGTTATTGTGTGATTGCGGCGCAGGCATGGACTCGCGCTCGTTCAGTGGAGTGTAACGGAGACTCGCTCGCTGTCAGGACCAGACTTTATATAAAATAGATAATACATAAACATGTCACTTCTGTGCTGAAGAAAACACGTCTGGAACACGTTAAACTGCACACGCGTCTGTCTCAGCATCTGACACGACGAGCCATGTTAATAGACTTTGTTCACCATTTTGTTTGAAGCACTTAATATAAAATGTTGTCATGTTTTGGACGAGCTGGATCCTGCACTTATCCCTCAGCAGCAGCTGTTTCCTCGCTGTCTCTCACACGGGTTTTTCATAAAAAGGCGTTTTTCAACGATGACGTCGCTGAAGGGGGGAGGGGTTATTCACGGAGACGTCGCTGATGCGGGGATTATTCACGGTGACGTCGCTGATGGGGGTGGTTATTCACGGTGATGTCGCTGATGGGGGGGTTATTCACGGAGACGTCGCTGATGCGGGGGTTATTCACGGAGACGTCGCTGATGCGGGGGTTATTCACGGAGACGTCGCTGATGGGGGGGTTATTCACGGAGACGTCGCTGATGCGGGGGTTATTCACGGAGACGTCGCTGATGCGGGGGTTATTCACGGAGACGTCGCTGATGGGGGGGTTATTCACGGAGACGTCGCTGATGCGGGGGTTATTCACGGTGACGTCGCTGATGGGGGGGTTATTCACGGAGACGTCGCTGATGCGGGGGTTATTCACGGAGACGTCGCTGATGCGGGGGTTATTCACGGAGACGTCGCTGATGCGGGGGTTATTCACGGAGACGTCGCTGATGCGGGGGTTATTCACGGTGACGTCGCTGACGGGGGAGGGGTTTATCCACGGTGACGTTACTGACGGGGGTGTCCACAGTGACGAATTGGTGAAACCAATTTTAGCAGATGTTTCACACAACTGGCGTTGAGCTGTTATCACACAGCCTGATAAGTACCTTCATCTCGGGTCTCTTTATTTTTCACTGTAACTTGTCAAGAACTAGCCACTGGAGGGCACTGTTTCAAAGGAGGATTGTGAAGAGTGCTTACTCTCTGTATATGAGCTAAATGTGGGTTCTAGAGCGGTGTCTCCTCTGTAAACCTTTGTGCATGTTATTACAGTGACAGAAAAAACACAATTCTCTCTTTCTCACTTTCTATGTTAGGAGCTGAAGCCTCAGAGTCACTATAATCATGGTTACAATGAGAACGTCAGCCGCAAAAATCACGTGGACGACTATAGCACCTGGGACATTGTTAAAGCCACACAGTGAGTGCAACACACACGCACAGTCGAATGTTTTTAGGTTCTTTGAATGGACTCTATGCACGGTTGCTTCCGGTGCTGCGGAACCGTTTCAGTGAGTTCTGTCAGCACGACAGGAATGGAAACTAAGTACAGGATTAAACCTTGAGCATGTGCCACATAATACTGAGACCATGCACCTTCACGCCGAAGGTGTTTAAAGCTTCTTGAGCTCATTGTTAAAACCTTACGTTTAATGTAATCTACTAAAAGGCTGTAAATGCACAGCTGAGAGTTTAGCAGAAATACGTAGGCAGTAGGCCATGCATAGAGTCCACTAGGAGTTGTTGAGAAATAAATATTACGTTACGTTCTATCTGTGGTGTGTGTCTGTAGGTACGGTATATTTGAGCGGTGTCGTGAGCTGGTAGAAGCAGGGTACGATGTTCGTCAGCCTGATAAAGAAAATGTCACGCTTTTACACTGGGCTGCTATTAACAACCGCATCGACTTGGTCAAGTGAGTCTCACACACCGTCCGTCACTTCCTGTGTGTGTGTGTGTGTGTGTGTGAGAGAGAGAGAGAGAGAGCACGCATGCAAGATTCTCAATGTGTTTTGCTTTGTGGTGTCTTAACAGATACTACATATCGAAGGGTGCCATCGTGGACCAGCTGGGAGGAGATCTGAACTCCACCCCACTGCATTGGGCTACCAGGTGAGTTATCACGCTAATTACTTCTTTCTGTTATTTTTTTTCTTATAATATTGGTTATATATTACATAATATCATTATATATTTTCTCCATCTTTAGGCAGGGGCATCTGTCTATGGTAGTTCAGCTGATGAAACTGGGGGCGGATCCATCTTTAATTGATGGTGAGGGCTGCACCTGTGTCCACCTAGCAGCTCAGTTTGGCCACACCTCCATTGTTGCTTATCTCATTGCTAAAGGACAGGTAATGTACACACACACTAGAGCAGGGGTCTTCAATCTTATAAAGAAAGGGCCAGTGTGGCTGCAGGCTTTCATTTTATTATATCTAAGCTGTAGTGATAGTGCAGGACCACTAGGGGGCAGTATGTTATAGAAGTTCATGTCCCAGTGTTACAAAGCTCTTGTGAATCAGATGCTTGTGGCATGGTTCCTTGTTGTAGTGATTTTAGTATAGCACTCGTTAACCAGTCAGGTTTGCTATAATACTCTTAGTTAGTGAGAGAACAGGTAATTGATAAGGATGTCTTTATCGATAATGAAATAGATATTTACTTTCTTTCTGTCTCATTGCAGGATGTTGATATGATGGACCAGAATGGAATGACTCCTCTGATGTGGGCAGCGTATCGCACACATAGGTGTGCTAACGTGTGTGTGTTTGTGTTTTCTCCTCTTTAACGCTTACTTTGAACAGTAATATAGATTATTTTTATATTTAGTGTGGACCCAACGCGTTTGTTGTTGACGTTTAATGTTTCGGTGAATCTGGGTGATAAATATCATAAGAACACAGCACTGCACTGGGCGGTTCTCGCAGGAAACACCACTGTAATCAGCCTGCTGCTCGAAGCTAACGCTAACGTAGACGCACAGAACATAAAGGTAAATGCACACTTACACTTTCTGTAGCACCTGCCAGATTGTCTTAGTATTGTATTAGTGATATAATAATATTGTGTGTGTGTGTGTGGGTTAGGGAGAGACGGCGCTGGACTTAGCCAAACAGAGGAAAAATGTGTGGATGATAAATCACTTACAGGAGGCAAGACAGGCGAAAGGCTATGATGCACCATCGTACCTCAAACGCCTAAAAATGGACAAGGTTCATTTAATTAAATTATTATAAATCTGCCAGGCCAAGGCCACACCCCCAAGACTACAGACACTGGGACTACTTGTAATCTGGTTGTTTGTGTATATAGTGATTGTGTGTGTGTGTGTAGGAGTTCCGGCAGAAGTTGATGTTGTTCACACCTTTTGTTGTGATCTGGTTGGTGGGATTCATCGCTGATTTAGATGTCGACTCGTGGCTCATTAAGGGACTGATGTATGCGGCAGTTTGGATCACCGTGCAGTTCCTGTCCAAGTAAGACACACACACGTTTATTGGGTGTGTGTTTGCACTATTGATATTAGCAGTAAGATTTCTTTAGTTAATTTTCATTGTGATGTTTCAGCAAATTCCTATTTTCATTTCCTACCATCTGTCTCACTCTCTGTCTGTCTCTGTCCGTCCCTATGCAGGTCTTTCTTTGATCACTCCATGCACAGTACGCTTCCTCTGGGCATTTATTTGGCCACAAAGTTCTGGATGTACATCACTTGGTTCTACTGGTTCTGGAATGATATCCTTCAGTTTTTAATAAGGCGGTTCTCTTAAAGTGCTCAGTGATTTCTGCAGGTTAAGGTTCTGCAGGTTTCACAGGCTGTAATAAAATCAGGTGACTTTTACATTGTAGTTATATCATCTCTGTGGAATTCCTCCATGAAGAGAAGAATGTCTTGGAATTGCTTGAAATTTTGAAGCATCTTGCTGATGTCATGTTCCTTAATGTCATCAGTCCCACATCTTCCTTTCATCTCCATCCATCTGCCCTTCCTGCTCAACAGTCTCGCACTCTTCTACAACTTTGGCAAATCCTGGAAATCTGATCCAGGCATCATTAAAGCCACAGAAGAGCAGAAGAAGAAGGTCGGTCTCTCTCTCTCTCTCTCTCTCTCTCTCTCTCTCTCTCTCTCGCTTTCTCTCTCGCTCGCTCTCTCTCACAAACACACACACAGAAATGCTGTATTGTTGTCTGTTTACTCGAGAAAACCTCATCGTGTGTGTGTGTGTAGACTATAGTGGAGCTGGCTGAATCAGGCAGCTTGGACCTCAGTATATTCTGCAGCACGTGTTTAGTGAGTACCGTCACACAGCAGCTACACATGTGTTTAAACACGCACCTCATTTCCTGTCATTAACACGTGCAATGCTGTGTGTAGATACGGAAGCCCATCAGGTCCAAACACTGTGCTGTGTGTAACCGCTGCATCGCCAAGTTTGATCACCATTGCCCCTGGGTGGGAAACTGTGTGGGTGAGTTACACAGTGACTTTTACAGCTGGTGTTGTGATTGTATCTTGAAACTGTTTATATCAATCGAATCACAAGAATCCTAGCTTTACAAAGATATAGCGCATGAATATCCATGTACAGCAGCTGTGTACAGTCCTGCAGGTGGGGTCGGAATCCACATTGTACCTGAAAGGTAAGAGAGGTACAAAATAAAAACTTACTACTGTGAAATGTTCTGCTCAAGTCCTGTTTGCAAACTTGCTCCCGTGTGGTGATCTGCATTTTCTGAATCGGACTCAAACTGATAGGATCTTAGAATTGCTGTAGAAGACTTGGAGGCGAACACTAAAGCTAACGCTAATGCTAAGGGGCATTACTTGATCATCGCTTGATCATCTGCATTTTCTGAGTTGGGCTCGAAGTGATAGGGTAAAACCGACGACATGTTAAGAGCTTAGAATTACCTTGGAGGCTAAGGATAACGCTAACACTAACAAGCGTTACTTTTTAGACAGACGGAAGGCTTTTGGGCAATCATAACGCAACGGGTCAGGTAGCCAATCAGAGCACTTTGGGCACTTTCGGAAGGAGGGGCGGTGGTGAAATCAGAGCGTTTCAGGCAGCCTGGGAATAGAGGTACTGCAATAATGTACAGTATGTGACAAATAATGTGTTTTTTTTAACATTAAAGCACGTTAACATATTCTATTACACCAATAAACTACATTAACATTTAAAAACCTTAAAAATTGTCAAAATGAATATATTACCGAAGTTTCTTTTCTTATTTCAGCAAGTTCCTCTTTTTCTGCCAAAACCATTCTTCGATTCATTGGATAAAATAATTTGTTATTTTATTTGGGGAGGGAAGCCACCATGGGTTCGTAAATCCTTATTGCAGAGATGTAGACTTAGTGGAGGTCTTGCATTACCCAATTTTCAATTCTATTACTGGGCTGCGCACATCCATAAACTCTGCTACTGGGATAAATCTCCTGGATCTTCTTGGTGTAAATTGGAACTATCATCTTGTAGGGAATCCTCTTTACCTGCTTTACTTTACTCCTCTCTACCTACAAAACTCTCTCTATATACTGATAATCTAGTTGTCCTTAACACACTTAAGACTTGGTATCAATTTAGACGGTGCTTTAAATATATAGGTGCATCCTCTTTGGGTCCTTTAAGCAATAACCACTTATTTCCTCCATCGTGTTTGGACTCTACATTTTCAGTGTGGTATGACAAGGGCATTAAACAATTTAAGAATCTGTATGCTGATGGTGTCTTTGATAGCTTTGCCAGTCTGTCATCTACTTACGACCTCCCTGTGACGCATCTGTTTCGTTATTTTCAAATTCGGAATTTCGTTTCTAGATGTTTTCCTGATTTCTCCACTGCGCCTCCTGAACAGGCTTGGGAAAGCTTGTTTTCAAACAATCCACATCAGAGAGGAATGACTTCTAGGATTTATGATTTAATTCTGGTGTTGGGTAGTGAGTACAGATAACTGGGGAGTGTTGGGAACATGCTATAGGTAGGATACAGTCTACCACTTCCTGTGCTCATCTTGGACTCATCCAGTTCAAAGTTTTACAGAGTCCATCTGTCTAAGTCGAGACTTTTGTGATAAATACCATGGCTCTCCCTGCCATCTTGGCCATAGGTTTTTCTTCTGCCCTGATCTCTATGGTTTTTGGACTGGTTTCTTTACTATCATGTCCACTATTCTCTTGGTAGATTTAAAACCCTGCCCATTCGTTGCTGTATTTGGGATTCCCGATGCCTCAGTTCCATTACGCTCGGTACAAAAAGATACGATCGCTTTCACATCCCTAGTAAGTAAGTAAAATATATTTATATAGCACGTTTCACACAGCAAAGCTGACCAAAGTGCTGCACAGAGTAAGGAAAATAACATAGAAACAGAATTAGACCAAATAAAAACAGACAATGGACAATAGAAAAAAATTGATTGAAAATTTGTTTAAACAAGTAAAAATTTGATCAAAAAGCCTGGGAGAAGAGATAAGTTTTAAGCCTATTTTTAAAAGTGGTAATAGAAGGTGCAAGGCGGATGTCCGGATGTCCAGTATCCCTAATAGCAAGACGTTCCCTGCTGTTGCATTGGAAGTCTGCTAAATAACCATCCATCTCCCAGTGGCTAAAGGACGTGATGTTTTTTTTAAAACTCGAGAAAATAAAGTATACGATGAGGGGTTGTACTGACAAGTTTGTTTTTTTTTTTTATAAATGGCAACCCTTTATTTCATATTTTATGGAGTTACAGACACTTCCCATTTGAATTTTTGTGCCTGTTGTTGGGTTTCATAATCTGTACATAACCAGGTATAGATATTGGTTAGCCATGATGACCGGGGTAGGGGGGGGTTGTTTAGTTGATTGTACTCTTTAATTTTGTTTTCTTTTTCTACATTATGTATGTGTGTATATGTAAGTATAAAAAAAGGTGAATGGTATTGTTGCTTTGTGACAGGAGGTTTGTTTTCTTTCTCAATAAACATATTTTGGGAAAAAAAAACCCTTAAAAATCATGATCTGACCCCTTCAACAGTAAATCTCTGACCCCACTTCCAGAAGAATAAGCATAACTGCTGAATCTTTGACCTTTGACTTAACTTTGTTGTGGTTGTCTTCCATTATACAGGAAGTGGAAATCACCGCTACTTCATGGGTTACCTGTTCTTCCTGCTGTGTATGATCTGCTGGATGATATACGGCTGCATCTGCTGTGAGTCCTACACACACACACACACACACACACAATTAAATCTGATTAGCTGATGTCTCATGCTGATTGTTGATGTTTCTCAGACTGGAGGCTGCACTGCTCGAGCAGCTACAGCACAGATGGATTGTGGGTATTTATCACTCAGATCTCATCCTGCTCTCCCTGGATGTTCTGGATGTTCCTCAACAGTGTGTTCCACTTCATGTGGGTGTCAGTGCTCATCATGTGTCAGCTTTACCAGGTCAGAATACACACCATTTTCTGTGTGAGAGAGTGAGAGAGAGATTCTATAAGATCTACTGACTGGTGGGAAGGCCGGAATTAACTTTGAGAAACCTCACAGTGATTGAGCAGTATGGACGTGAAGCGGGAGGGGGGGTGAGGGGGTAAAATGGGAGGCGGGGTGAGGGGGTAAAGCGGGAGCGGCTGAGGAGGTAAAGCAGGAAGGGGCAAATCGGGAAGGGGTTGAGGGGGCAAAGCGGGAGGGGTTAAGGAGGTAAAGTGGGAGGGGACGAATCGGGAGGGGGGTGAGGGGGTAAAGCTGGAGGGAGCAAAGCGGTAGGGGGGTGAGGGGGTAAAGCTGGAGGGGGCAGAGCGGGAGGAGGGAGAGGGGGTGAGCAGGAGGGGGTGAGGGGGCAAAGCGGGAGGGGGCTGAGGAGGTAAAGCGAGGGTGGGGGGTGAAGTGGTAAAGCGGGAGGGGGTGAAGTGGTAAAGCGGGAGGGGGGCGAGGCAGTGCATACACCAAAACTGTATGTGACGACTTAGGATGAGCAGGAACCTGGAGTCATACTGTGTGTGTATGTGTTTAGATTGCTGGTCTTGGCATCACCACTAATGAGCGGATGAACGCAAGACGCTACAAACACTTTAAAGTCACAGCGACGTCCATTGAGAGTCCTTTCAAGTGAGTAACGCATGCCGCACACACACGCCGCTCGCCGTACATGCACACGCATGCCACACACTCTGCTTGCCGCACACACGCCGCCCGCCCCATGCACACGCATGCCCGCCCCATGCACACGCATGCCCGCCGCACACACGCCGCCCGCCCCATGCACATGCATGCCCGCCGCACACACGCCGCCCGCCCCATGCACATGCATGCCCGCCACACAAACGCTCGCCGCACACGCATGCCGCACACATATGCCGCACACGCACGCTGCAGTCACATTGTCACAGTCACTTTACAACCAGCCGAGCATAGCTGTTATGCTAAAACTAGCTCTGGCTCTTCCCCTCCTCCTTCAGTAACATGCTGTGTGTGTGTGTGTGTGTGTGTGTGTGTGTGTGTGTGTGTGTGTGTGGTCGTTTATTCCAGTCATGGCTGTGTGAGGAACCTGATTGATTTCTTCGAGCTGCGTTGCTGTGGGCTGCTGAGGCCGACACATGTCGACTGGACCGCCCAGTACACCATTGAGTATGACCAATCATCTGGCTCAGGCTACCAGCTCGTCTAACACACACGCGCACACACACACACACACACACACACACACACACACACACACATACATACTGTGTGTTAGTGAAGAAGGAGTGGACGAGCCTCAGCCTTTGGAACGGGATCAAGACCTCACTTCAGCTGGAACTGCTTCATCAAGAGACTACAGGACGGACACACACACACACACACACACACACACACACACACATGGAGCAGTCCCATTTGATTGGTAGATTCATAGTTGCATTTCTGTCTTGCTTCATCTTTTCACTGACTTTTTACAACTTTAGTGTGGGGTTGTGGGTGGGTGGTGTGTGTGTGTGGTGGGTGGGTGGGGTGGGTGGGGTTGTGTTTGTGGGTGGGTTAGGTGTGATATTGGTTCTCGCAGCACCGCCTCCAGTGATTCACTCAAGCGCATAATTTAAAGAAAAGCCCAGTGATTGGCTGTAAAATTAAAGGCGTGATGTGGGAAAGGGCTGAGTCACACTGCAGCTTGCAGAGTCTGAGAGAGTCATGTGATCGTCATTATGATGGACGTGCACGTGTTATAGTTGAGTGTCACAGCGAGGAGGTTTTATTCATAATGTGACCATATTTATTTTAAAGCTATTTAATATAACTGATATCATGTGTTGTTTGTTTTATTGTTTTTAATGTGTGAGTGAGTGTGTGAGAAGTTCTCACACTCATTGTTGTTTAAAATCTGTTTTAAATTCAGTCATTATGAGGAACTGCGATGAGGCTCCGCCCACTCTCATGCACTGAAACATTTTGCCCATCGTTACCTGGTGATCTTCAGATGGAGATGTTGCCTCGGTAACACTCCTCCATTTCCTGTTTGATCTTGGACTCTGATGTAAAAATGTGTAAATACGGCTGAGTTTCTGTCTGTGAGATTCGTTTTTGTTATTGTAAGAGTTCGTTAAAGCTGCTCCTCCAATTGCATTTTATTTTCTACTTTAAACTGTAAAAGCCTGTAATATACGCTGTGTGTGTGTGAGAGAGAGAGAGCGCGCGCAAAAGAAGGCGTCTCGCTGCATGAGCGACGTTCACACTAATCTGTACAGTGAATGTTCAGTATTTACACGTCCTTTACTTTTTATTTTTTTACATTTCAGACACTGTGCACGTTAGAGAGAGAGAGTGTGTATTTGAGAGTGTGTATGCCTTTGTGCACATCAGCCCTGTGCATTTGTGATGCATTTAAATGTTTCATATTAATAATCAAATTTTGTTTTGTTATTTTTGCTGGACTTGTTTTTCCACTGGATGTAAAAAATGTAGAACAAAATCAGTTACTGTAAAGAGCGTGTGTGTGTGAGAAAGAAGGCATTGTTACAATAATGAGTATATCGTCTCCTTGTCATTTCCCTCATTGTGTGCAAAGTCATTTTCACCTCAAGCTTCAGCATGACTTCATTTTACCGGCTTTAATAAAAAATAAATAAAATAAACTCCACTGATCCTGTATTATGTTTTTTACAATCACACAGTGATTGAGTTCTCGGTCAGTCTAAATGTGGAATTTTACATTTTATAGAACTTCAGCACTACAGACAACTACACACCACAACTCGCTTGTGGTCTGATCCCCTCAGGTCTAAATGAAGCGTAAAAGAGTAAGGTCTGGTCTTACAAGCAGCTCATATCTCAGATGGACATGTGAGTTCAGAACTGGTGTGATGCAGTTCTTAGGAACAAGCCTGCAGTATCCAGGTGAGATTATTCACTGAGGAATGGGTGAGAGTTTGGTAGGAACTGGTTTTGGGCAGTGCAATTTTTCAGAATATCCATCCACAGGGTCCATCTACACCAGCAGAGTGAGTAATAACGTTCCATCAGACAGATCTGGAGGTGTTGGGAACCCTTCAAAACCCTCCAAACTGCTCTGGAACCCAGCAAAACCATCAGAAAACCCTAAACCCCTCCAAAAACCCTCAGAAATGCTCTGAAACCCTCCAAAACCTTCCAAAGCCCTGAAAAACCCTCCAAAAACCATAAAAACCCTGCAAAACCATCTGAAATGAAACTCTCCAAAACCCAAATACTATCAAAAGACCTGCGTGAAGTTGCCCCCCCCCCCCCCCCCAAGGTCGTTCTGGGGTCACCCAGCCCACCCAACATGCTCCAAATTAACCCAAAATAGTCTCAATCGTTTGTGCTGCTTTGTGCTGATAAAAGTTTCGTTTGTGCTACTTTCGTTTTTAAAATATTAGGCATTTAATTATGGTGCGGTGACGTCACCAGCCCCACACATGCTCTGAGTTCACTCCAAATAGGCTCGTTTGTGCTTCGTTTGTGCTGCTTCGGATTTGGAGGTATTAAAAGAATATTTATAGGTCATTCTGGGGTCACCCCCATGCTCCAAGTTCATTCAAAATCGTCTCAATCGTTTGTGCTGCTTCCGTTTATAATATATTAGGCATTGACTTGTAGGCGCAAATCTCAGTGTGTCAGTGTCGGTGACGCTTCTGTTCAAGATGTTCTTGTGGAAATTAGTGTTGTTAATATAGCAAAAGTCGACATAGTTACTAAATCAAAATTCTGGCCAGTGTAAGTACAATGTTTTACCACTGTCAGTTACAGTATTAGTTAACTTTAATCATAATGGTACAACATTCAAAGAGCGATTGTGTAGAGGATTATACATACACTATTGTGTTTGTGCACAGAGGTACAGGGACTGCAGCGTTATTTCTGTATAAACTCACATTTGTTAGAGTGATAACATTTTTATTTTTGTCTGTGTGATTTTTTTTTAAAAGCAGGTTTCAGTAAGACTTTCACTATAGCACTTGAACAAAGCGTACAGCCAGGCAGCATGCCAGCCCTCCAGCCACTCTTCATCTATTTGGGTCAGTGGAGAAAACTGATGTTCATTCGGAGAGAAACGTTAAAAATTCAGTCTCACACCTGCATTTGTAATTTCACAATGCTTTATTAATCAATCAATCAATCAGTCATCAACAGAATCAAGCTCTTTATTGTTCCTCTCATTTTTTTCTGTTGATTTATGATGTGCAATTAAATTTTTCTAAGCGTGCATTCTCTGAACATGTAATATCTGAAACTCTCCCACAGGTCATTATGTTGTAGTTTATCTAGCTGGCCGCTTCCTCCATCTGATCTACTGCAGGCAGCAGGACCTGCTCTGCCACAGTCTCTTTCTGTCAGGTGAGTAGCTCAATCCTGGGACGAGTCTTTATTATTACAGAAGAAGTTCTCTGAAGGTACAAGTCTACAGGAGCTATGTGAGATTATTTTAGAAAACCTGCACTTGTATAAGACCCTGAGATTACGTGCAACCTCCTGTGCAGCTGTGCCGCATAAGGCTTACTGATTTGCACAGCGTAGAGTCTACGATAACCAGAGCACTTTCAGTAGGTTTCTCAATGGTCGTCTCACGGAGTCGGGCAAACCTATTGGACACCTCGTCATATTTTGTTTCATTACAGGCTGCATTAGTAAACATTTAAAAGGCGATGGTTTTAATGGATAGTGTGTTTAGTGTGTGTTTGTCAGTATGTGTGTGGTAGTTCATTCCCTACATTGTGCCCCTTGGCCTGCAGGTGCCGTTGCCCTTGTGGATGCACTGAGAGTCAACGACGTTTTAGTGAGCATTTCCAGTCACAAGCTGGTGGATGGGGGGGATGGGCAGGATATATACCATCAACCTCAACCATGATTTCCTGCTTCAGCTACTTAGCCCTATTCGGCCCGAGCCGCAACGTCTTGCCGCGCTGCACATTGTGCTGGTCCACCTTGGACCTGACCAGGACCTAGAGAAGAAGGTGGGACGGAGGGGATGAGGGAGAGATTGAATGGCAGACACGAATGCCTTTCCGTTTGTGAATTTATTATGAGAGCTAAAGTGAGTCAGTTTGGTTTTGTGTGGAGTATTTATCGTGGTTAAAGATCCACAGTAAATGACTCACAATGTGTAAACGCTGTAGAAAATTGCTGTAAATTTGACACTTTCCTGGGTTGCCAGTAAAATACTGTAACATTTACAGTAAACAGCTTTAAAACAGTAAAATACAAAGCCTTAACCACTGAGCAATCACAACGACACCACAACAACTGTCTTACACTGATACTTCAACCATCGAATGAACTCCACTGCACTGAATCAATACAAGCTCGTTGAGCTAGTTGTGGTTAAGGTTGTGTGTTCAAATCCCAGCACCACCAAACTGTCTTGATTGTAACTCTTGAGCAAGATCCTTCGGCTCACTTGTATCCTGTGTCGAGCAAATGTACTGACTTATGTTTTATATTATTCTATGTACGATATTACAGTCCTTTATTGTAAATATGTTTCAGCAAACATTGTTTCACAGCCGTTTACTGTAAATGTTCCTGTACTTTATTGGCAACCCAGGTGTACAGAAAAGTGTACACAAGGTCCACTGTGCATCTTTTGTACACTTTTCTGGCCACAAGCTTCAGGATCTTGAAGGGTGCAATCTGATTGGCTGTCCACACTTTGGGGTATATACACCTGCATGTTTGTACCAGTTAGTGGTGAGTAAACAAGATTGTCAACAGGCTATAAGAAGGTCTGTGGATGGAAGGTCTGTAAATGTAGGCACTTCTTCTTCTTGGCCACATTCATGAACCATCAGAATCTGTAGCAAAAACGAGATGTCTGACTTCCAACACTAAGGGTTGGTTGGCGTAAACATTCGTCTATGTCTGTGTGTGGTTTTAATGCGCATTGCTTTCCCTGTCCAGATCATCTACTGGATTAGTGAGAACCTGATGAGCTTTAATGCTTTCGATCAGATTCAGGAGTTTATCCTGGGTGAGTAGGAATGGTTGCTCTGTGCATAGACCAAGGCTATGTGACCAACCTTCTTTCAAATTAGGTTCTCTATACAGGATGTGCTGTCAGCAGTGTCTCAGTCTGAATAAAGTGCTTCCATACTCATCTGTGTTTGAGAAGAAGGTAATTTAAAAAGCATAGTCCATTTGACAAACCACTTCCAACACAGAACAGTCATATACCATATACTGCAAATACAACAGATACATCATACAAACCTCGCGCGCTAAGATCATACGCCTTTCTACAATAAGTTCTGGCTGTGTACCGCTATACTACAGGAAGCCTCATCATTAGTAAATACCACTGACCTACAGTACTATAGCAAATATCTTCCAGTGTATATTGGTAATACATGAGTGCCAGTGAACAAGTTATTGTTGTTCGTGACACAAGAGGCACGTGGGGAAGTGAAATTCTTTTTTTGGAAGGCATTTTAAAAATGAAAGCAGAACTGAAAAAGTTGATTGGTACTTTGTACATGCTGTATACTGATGAGAGTAGTAGACTGTGTAACATCTACAAAACGTCTATAAAATTGCTGACACTACAAATGATAAAGAGTGAACTGTTTTCTGCTGCAGGAACTTCCTGTAGCGCTGACTGCTATCTCTGGTGTAAAGTGCACACCTGAGCTGCTCGCTCAGCCAGTAATCAAAGGGAAGGTAATGAGCGATTCTGTTTATTTTCTCAGGGTTTTACAAGACTGTGGTATGTAACTGACGGGAAGTTTTGTTTAGATGACGCCTGCAGAAATTATACATTAATCAGAGAAGTAGTACAAAAAGTGGAGGCTTTTACATGTTTCCTTTGAAATTATGACTATCAAACAAATCATATTTTTTATACTACGATTTTTATAAGGAACTGACTACATAAGTGAGTAAAGTGGTTATTAAATATCATGTCTGACAGTGAAATTAAAGGAGTCATGTCATGATTTTTAATGTTTTCCTTTTGTTTTGGAGTGTAATGTATCTTTTTGTGCATGTATAAGATCTGCAAAGTCGCAAAGCTCATAGTCTCCCCGAAAAGGATTTATTTGATCTAACAGAGAACACTGCCCCAGACCCGCCCCGTTCAAAGTGTGGATATTACTTCCACAAATGTCTACATCACTACGTTAACTATTAGCATAATCCCGCCCAAAGGCAGGTGCGAAGAAAGAGGGCGAGGCTTCGGTGAATTCAGGCACCATGTCATGGAGACGCTGTGTTTCGGTGCGAAACATAACCCATTTGTTTGGCCTTTCGAAAACTGACAAAATTAGGAATCAGTGATTACAATGTATTTATAACGCTACACACACAGGCTACTCCTGAAAAATTCCCACTTTGCACAGACAATCTTGCATTTCTGAATCAGAACCTGTCCGTACGTTTGCTTATATTATGAAGTATCTGCTATTCAAGTTGTAGGTTCAGTTGTAGACCTCTGCTAATGTGCTAGCTAAAGTTTGCTAAGTTGCCTCAGTTTTGTAAGTGTTTGTTTGTATGTTGGTGGTCTGACAGAGACGTTGATTGTAGCTACTGTTGTGATTGTATCTTGAAATGGTTTATATCAGGGGTCACCAACACGGTGCACGCGGGCACCAGGCCGCCCCCAAGGACCACATGAGTCGCCCGCAGGCCTGTTCTAAAAATAACACAACTCACCAGTGAGCTGCGTCTAAAATTTGATATGCGTTTCTAATTAAATTTAATTATTTATTTTTTATACTGTCAAACCTTTATTCCCATATTGAAGTTGAAAAGGTGTAGTTCAAAGGTCAGTTCGTGGAGAGTAAGCTAGCGGACGCAGCGAAGACGGGTGGGCTGAATGCGGTTTCTTGCCCCAAAAACATGGCCGAAAAAAGAAAGAAAACTTATCATTTTCACAGTGACTGGGAGGAAGAGTTCTTTTTTACTACTGTGAAAGAAACCTGCGTGTGTTTAATTTGCGGGGCGACTGTGGCAACGGCAAAGCGGCACAATGTGGAGAGACACTTCACTATGTGTCACAAAAGCTAAACACCCAAAAAGCAACCGAAGCCTTGTTTAGAGCTACACATTTTCTGATAAAGAAGAAGAAGGCATTTTCAGACGGAGAAGTTTTCAAAGAAGCAATGATGATAATTGCTAACACTGTACTTAAAGACGAGAGAAATGGAACCGATCTAATCTCCACTCTCTCCGATGTCCAACTGGGGGCATCTACGATGGCTAGACGAGTGTCGGCTATGTCCGGTAACTGTCCGGTGAAATCAAAGAGTTCATGCAGTCCAAAGGCGAAGACATCTCGCTGCTAGAGGACACAGAGTGGACACTCGACCTTACATTTTTAACGGACATTACTGGGAAACTAAACCACTTGAACTGCGTGCTGCAAGGCAAGGGTAAGGCTGTTGTTGATATGATAAGTGCTTTAAATCCATTTAAAGCCAAGATGAACATTTTCTCTGTGTATATACAGAGAAAAAAGGTGCTTTCCCTCTGTGCAGTCGGTGCTGAAAGACAATGCTTCTGCATCTGAGACAGTTGACAAAGTTGCAGAAAAGTACTGTCAAGTCATAAACAGACTTGGGCACGAGTTTGAGAATAGGTTTTGTGACCTTGATCAACTTGAGTCATGTGTGTCATTCATTTCCAATCCTTTCATGAACATGGACATAACATGCATTGCTGAGCAACTAAGTGCAACGTTCAACTTGGATGCTGAACAGGTGGAGCTTGAAATCGTAACATTGCAAAATGACCTCCAACTCAAAGTCTACCAGGCTACACCAAACTTTTGGTGCCTTGTTGACAGAGAAAAGTACAGTGGGGTATGCACAGCAGCTATGAAGGTTGCCAGCCTGTTTGGTTCAACCTATCTCTGTGAATCAGTGTTTTCTAACATGAACTTCATCAACAACAAACACAGAACACGCCTCACTGATGCACATCTGCAAGACTCACTCAGAGTTGCAGTGTCAAGTTACACACCAGATTACAATACACTGGTAAACAGCATGCAATGCCAGTCTTTCCACTAACAAAGAAACAGATACCAGATGTTGTCAGTGGCAACATGGCAGTGCCATGGCAAAGTTGACTTAAAATATTGAAAAATTGTGTTCAATTCAAAAGCGTGTCCATGAAATGAAACAGATATAATTTTGTTAGAAATGCCGCAGATTTGGTCATTAGTTCAAAATGTGATAGGATAGCAGTGCTGGTGAGGGGAGAACATACATAATATCATCCTGCCATTACTTCCATTTCCCCCTAGGTGCTGGCATTGTCCATGCAAATGACTGGGCTTTATTCTCAAAATATCTTTAGAGGTCAAGCGTTATATGTGTAGGATTCTCATGTTAATTTGGATCTGCAGGATATTGGTCTTTGATTGAACACTACTTTATTTCTAGAACAGCAACCATGTTTTCTGCTAATAATAATGACCCATGATAAGCTTACAGAACTCAGAGAAAAAGAAATCCTCTAACTACCTGCAACAACTTGAGGAAAACGCCAAAAAGTAAGTGGAGTGTGTGTGTGTGTGTGTGTGTGTGTGTTTTAAAGAAAATGTTTTTAACTTTGTCCTAATGTTTCAGGGCCAAATACTGTAGTTTGGGTCCTCTGGGAGCAGTTTTCATTTTTCTCTGTAATGAATAAAGTATGTAATGAAAGAAACCCAGAGCAAACGTGCCCGGAGAGTAGAGGAATGGTGGAGTTAGAAAAGTCCTCAAATTCCCCCTTTTTTGTTGCATTTGTTCACTCCCATGTTACACAATTTCTGTCTGCTCACGGTTAAATATTACTATAAATTACTATAAATTATTATAAATGGCATGCCTGCTACATATTTTAGTAAAGTCAACGGAAAACTACATTTCACATAATCCTTTTTTTTAGAGTGAGTTGTAATTTGTTTTCAGTGGAGTAGTCTAAGCCACCTGCGTGAAGTTGCCCCCCCTCCCACCAACGCAAAACATCAGCAAAATAGTCTCAATCGTTTGTGCTGGTTTGTGCCGTAAAAATTTTTGTTTGTGCTGCTTCGGTTCAGGAAATATTAAAAGAATATTCAAAGGTCATTCTGGGGTCACCCAGCCCCCCCACATGCTCCAAATTAACCCGAAATAGTCTCAATCGTTTGTGCTGGTTTGTGCCATAAAAAGTTTCGTTTGTGCTGCTTCCGTTTATAAAATATTAGGCACTGACTTATAGGCGCAAATCTCCTCGGTGTGAGCACACTTTTAGAGTCGAATTACCGAAGACTTTTTCAAGAGAAATCATATCATCATTTGTTCAATAAACAATTCTCTTTACTTCATTCACTGGTCTCTCATGATTGAACTTTTCATTTATTTACAAGGAGAATCATCTTTTACACTTCACTCCCACCACTAGGTGTGACACTTCTGTTCACGGTGTTCTTGTGGAAATTAGTGTTGTTAATATAGGAAAAGTCGACACAGTTACCAAATCAAAATTCTGGCCAGTGTAAGTACAATTTTTTAACACTGTCAGTTAGAATATTATTAGTTAACTTTAATCATAATGGTACAACATTCAAAGAGCTAAGATTGTCAATGTTTCTTGAACAGAAAACTCATTGTTAATACTAGTATGGCTAATGGAGATATGAAATGCTAATTACAGCTGCACATGGTACCCATGTTAGTTTTTTGAATACGTTGTGCATCTAAGGGTCCACATTACCATATTGGTCCTAATATAAGATATAATATCCTTATATATTATTACTATATTTTCCTTGTATTCTGGCAAATACAGTAATACATGAAAACAAGTTTACAGTGTATGACATTTTTTGCATCAGGATTATTTCAGTGGGTAATTATGTTTTGTTTATGCCAGATGCCCAAGAAAGCAGCGGTCGACAGGGATTCCATTTTCACAGTCCTCTGTTCATCAAAAGAGGCCATCGTCCAAAATGGCAACATAGCTACTCCTAATCAGAGCATCTGGACAGAGCTTAGTGAGCAGCTAGAAAACAAGGTCACTGCAAAGGCTCTATACACGTTTGTTAAATTGAACAGACACAACATCTGGACTGCTTTAGGGTTTATTTATAAAAGTGATCATCAAACAAGTGGCAGTAGTGATGACACTGATTTTGAGCCAGGTCCCTTTCCCCAAGACCAAAAGATTGCTGGACTTTTGATCTTCAAGTTCCATTTCAGAATTGGATTGAATTCATGCCCGAAACAGTTAAATATAAAAACAAGTTCTCTAAAACACAAAAAAGGGAATACACAAGTTTGAAGCCTGGCATCTGGACACATGTGATAAATCATCACATTCGGGAAGAAGCGAGAAGCCCCTGCACATTTGTCTTTAAAAAGGCCAAGGTCTATCCATCAGTAACAGAGAAATTCCTAGAAATCAGAGGCATTTGTAAGGAATGTCATGGCCACATTCACATAAAATGTGACAGAGAGCCTGAAATGAACAGCCCAATGGTGCTCAATTGTTGAATTAAAAACACCGATGACTCCCTCCACACTGGATGTTCGAAGCGTCCGATATATGGTAACTTGTGTGTGCAGATAGCCAAAGAACTGTGTGAGGGTAGAATGGAACCCCATGTATGGAGGGCATCAGAGGCAACAAAACTGATGGATTTTGGAGATCCTGAGCCAAGCCATCTTCCTAATTTGGCCACCCTGCGCAAAGCAAAGCAAGAGAGAAATGACTTAGAATTAGGTGACAAGGATCCTATTTCGTCACTGCAGATGTTAAAATATAGTGCACCTCACAGTGGTAGCATTAAAGACATTGGACTGGACAAGTTCTTCTGTCACTACTGGAGTCAAACACAAATGTTTATGTACAAGTCATTATCAAATAAGTCTACTAACCCCACTGTGAGTTTTGATGCAACGGGCTCAGTGGTGAGGAAACTACACAGACCAAATGGCATGTCTGGCCTTATCTTCTTATATCAGGTGTTCTGGCAGGGGATGAGAGTTCAAGTGTCCCAGTGGTGCAAATGCTGTCAGAGGGACACGATGTTAATGCAATAACACATTGGCTGACAGAATGGATACGTGCAGGTGCACCAATTCCAAAAGAGGTTGTGAGTGACTTTTCTCTGGCTTTGCTTGGAGCTCTGGTCAAGGCTTTTACTCCTCATCCTGATCTGAAGACCTACATCAATGAGTGTTGTGGTGTCTTACTCGGTAAAGTGTCAGCAAAAGTGCCACCTTGTTTTGTTCGGGTTGATGTTGCACACTGCATCAAGATGATCTGCCAGTGGGACTGCTTGTAGAAAAAAATCAAATCGTATTAAAGATTTCTTTGTGAGGTCAATGGCACAGCTTCTCAAGTCACAATCCATGGACAATGCAAGAGAGCTACTACACAGTATTACTGTTGTGGCTCTCAGCGAAGCAGAGGGCAATGATAGCTCTGGAGCCCCCCTTATATCAGAAAGATAAAGAAATACCTGAAAGCCCAAATTGCAGAAGAGTGTGTAATCATTCCAGATGTAGAGGGTGAGGACCTGGACGAAGTGCATCCATTTGACCAAACACAGACAGACCTACAGCAGTGGGTGACAGACATATGTGAGGAGAGCAGGTCACTTGCCATGGTTAATGGTGATCATGATAATATGCACTTCCTCCCTGAGATTATTCCCAATATAATCTGGCTTGCAAGTTACTTACCACTCTGGACAGGGGTAATGATCCTTCACTTCTGAAGCACCAACATCACCGCAAGTTCAGCCAATGTTGAAGCAGAGTTCAAAAACATCAAACGTGGGCTCTTCAAGCATGAAAACTTGCCTATTCGGGTGGATCGATTCATTGCCCGACATTTGTCCTTTGTTGAGGGCAATGTGTGAATTTTTTTTGCAAAACAAAAAGGTGAAGAAGATGCAGTTGTTTTAACAGTGATCATCACAAGAGCAAAATCCACTGCCCACCACAACTTGCAGTGTAGACAGAAAAGCAGAAATGGATGATTCCTGTTCTGGGAAGTCTGACACTGTCACAAACATCCATCTAACAGATGAAGACGCAGTTGAAAACTGGAGAGGCCTAGCTTTTCCACCCAAAAAGAGGAAAAGGAAGTCATACCTCTCTCCTTGTCTTGAATGGCTCCATGCAGATCCATCTGTGAGGGGGAAAAGAGTGAAAGTGGAACTATTGAAAAATGGAAATAATCAACAGCCTGTTAAACTCAGGAAATCAAGACTCTCTGTGCTGAACACGTGTGCATTTGATGCTTTTTGTCAACGCTTATGCTGTGCTTTCTGCGATAGTGTAACTTTTGGAAATATTGTTTGCAGTGAGGACTCAAACAACCTCCTCCAGCTAGTGAAAACAATCAGCACAAAGGGTCTGAATGCACAGGTCTACATACAGAGGGCAGAGCTGCTGAGTGGAATATTTAAAGCTGTCCGATTGAAGTCTGGTGCTCTCCAAATCGATGCACAGTGCCACATCTCCACCATCATTGAAAAGTCAATGACACAACGCGCATGTGTTTCCTTCACACAACAGTGCTCCTCACAGTATTGCAGTCTCAGCACAGAAGTCACAAGGAAAATTCCATTTGCTTGTACTTCTGTTGCTGTACTGCAGGCTTCTGGCATGGCACATCTTCAGACCGCGGTGGAAGAAGGCCTTAACCTTCCAGAGTCCCCCTGCCTCAGGCCAATCCAAAGTCCGTCACAGTGTCCCTCTGCATTCAAGACAGACTCTACCTCAGGAAAAGTGCTCTGTGCAGGGAAAGTTTCTCACAGTTACAGTCTGGGAGAACTTCTGTGGATTGACACTGACCTGGGAAGCACCTCCACAGAATTTTCTTTGTGTGAATTTCCCTCCAATCTGATGCTCCAAGAAGAGAGATTTACTTTAAGGGCAGTCATTGCTTTCAGAGGAGGCTTAACCCAGGATGCTCTTGGACATTATGCGGCCTACTGCAGGAGGTCTCCATGTGTCTGGGAGATGTATGATGACCTGAGAAGTGGAGTGACAGGAATGTCAGAAAAAAACTAAATATGCCCACATGCTGTGTTATACACAAAAGACTGAATGCATTGTTTAAATTTAAATACTTTCACAAATTCAAGTATTTTTGTTCTAAGTGTTTTTAAGTTGAAGTTTTTAAAGGTCCATTATTTGCATCAAATGATGTTTGATAGTTCACAGTAATTAAATTTCACAAGTAAAATCATTTTGGCTTAAATCTTAATTTATTGAGTCATTTAAGTCATTAAATTTCCACACACACACACACACACACATACATATACATACATATATATATATATATATATATATATATATATATATATATATATATACACACATACACACACACACACACTTGGCCTATGTATGTATAAACACAGCTACAGCAAACAGATTATGGTGTGTGTATTTATTTATGACAATGTTAATATTACGACTGTTATTCTCATAACAATATATACAGAAACAAGTAAAAACACTTATCTTGGAGTTCGTGTTACATTTCACACATCATGTGATCCCTGTGTCTCTTAAGAGTTGAAAACGCACAGTGGATAGGTAACAGTTACGTGAATGCGACTATTTAATGTGATTTGTCGTTTGGATTTTACCTTGTTACTTCAACTGTATTGTTAAAATAAAAAAAGACAGTCGGCACAAACGATTGAGACTATTTCGGGTTAATTTGGAGCATGTGTGGGGCTGGTGACGTCATCTCATAGAACTTAATGCCTAATATATTATAAACGGAAGCAGCACAAACGATTGAGACGATTTTGAATGAACTTGGAGCATGGGGGTGACCCCAGAATGACCTATAAATATTCTTTTAATACCTCCAAATCCGAAGCAGCACAAACGAAGCACAAACAAGCCTATTTGGAGTGAACTCGGAGCATGTGTGGGGCTGGTGACGTCACCGCACCATAATTAAATGCCTAATATTTTAAAAACGAAAGCAGCACAAACGAAACTTTTATCAGCACAAAGCAGCACAAACGATTGAGACTATTTCGGGTTAATTTGGAACATGGGGGGCTAGGTGACCCCAGAATGACCTTTGGATATTCTTTTAATATCTCCTGAACCGAAGCAGCACAAACCAGCACAAACGATTGAGACTATTTTGCTGACGTTTTGTGTTGGGGAGCAACTTCACGCAGGTGTCTAAGCCAATACGTTTCCTGGTTAATTACACTCGTAGCCAATCAGAGATCACCTCTGTTGGGGAGTGGAGAAAAGGGAGGAGCGGTGAAGTGGACTTGGAGGGAATGACACGCGGGAGCAGAGCGGGAAAAGAAAATGGAGTTTTAACGGTGAGGTGATGTTTGTAGATTAAAGTACTGCTACAGTAGTGGCGCAAATATCATTTTGTTCAGCGAAGAGTCGTGTGCAATTAGCAGTTCGGTAACTTTGTGAACCGTAGGTTTAAGTGAAGTGCAGCTAGGTTATCTGCGTTTGTTGTCTTGCATTAGCTTGAAAAGGTCTAAGTATAAACTGTAACCCGTGGACGTTTACGCTAATGTCGTCGTGAGAGGCGGACAGCTGTAACCGCTAGCCGCAGTTTTCACTGTGGAAATGAAGGGACAAGGACTGTGGAGAACTGTGCTAAGTAGCGCGGTAACTACGCCTGTGTAAGAAGGGACTCTACCGCCGAACCTGCATCGCTGAATCGACTCTTACCTGCTGGACCCTCTGCAGCGGATTCATTCACTTAGTTCGTTTCCAAGTCAGATAATTCTTAATAATTGAACTATTGTACAGTTTTTTGCTGTCATTGACTTGAAAAATTGTAAAAAAATAAAAATAAAAAAAATTAACAGTTTAAAGTGTGTAAAGATTAAAAGGCTAAAATCTACGTTAAAATATAAAAATGTTGCTACCATATTCAAGTTGGTTGCTAAACTAACCCAGGTGGTTGCTAGGTTGTTGCTAGGTGGTTACTAGCATATTCAACGTGGTTGCTAGAGTGTTGCTAGGAGATTGTTGTGCTAACCCAGTTGGTTGCTAGGGGGTTGCTCTCATATTCCAGTTGGTTGCTAGGTTGTTGCTAGGTCATTGCTATGCTAACCAAGTTGGTTGCTATGGTGTTTCTAGGAGGTTTCAATATGATCCCAGGCAGTTATTAGGTTGTAGTTTGTTGATTGCTAAGGAAACTCAGCCGGTTGCTGGGGTGTTAATTGTTTGCTATCATAATCCAGCCTTTTGCTAGGGTTTTTTTTTCGGTGGAGCAATGTGGTTTTAATTGTATTCAGTATATCTGAACTAAATATATATTTAAAAAAAAATATATTCAGGATTCAAAATTTTAAATGTATCCCTATTCCATTCTTTCCCAAAAGCACAAATGCCTAATCCCATACAGGATCTACATTTGTGCTGAGTTTTTGGCTCTACATCAGTTTGTGAACTTTTTGAATAAAATAATAGTAATAAGAGGGAGGAGGAAGAAGATTATGAAGCCCACAACAGGGGCTTTGTCTGTTACATGTCCACATTGGAGGCATGGATGATGCAGACCCTTCATGTACATTATAATACAGTGGGGTCTGAGAGCACTACTGAAAATGCTTCTATTTTGCATTACTTTCTAATACAACAGTTTTCATTACAAATTATATTATTCACACCAAATTGAGTGAAAAGTAGAATCTTCAAAATATTTCCATGAATTTGAGTTTCGTAGTATTTAGTACGTTCCCTTTTTGCTTTAATGACGGTATGCACTCGACCTGGCCTGGACTCTTGAGTATTAAATATCCACGATATTGAACATTTGACATTCTTTGCTTTAAATATTTAAAAAAATTCTAAAACCTTCTGTTTGTTTCCACTTTTAAATTTTAAAAATGACAGATGTGGTCTCAGACTTTTGGGCCCCACTTTATGTTGCTGTGTCATGAAGAAACCTTTTGTGTGTGTGTTTTTGTGTGTAGCTGGAGCTGCTCAGACACATATTGGAGACTCTGTGGATGAAGCTGAACTTGGGTCGCTCTGTACTTTGCCTGTGAGTGGTGATGTACAGTATAAAGAGCATTAAGTGATGCTGTTTATGTTCTATTAGGGTTGTCAAAGCTGCAGACTGCCATAATGTAGTAAATGAACTGCAGGATAGTCAGGAGCCTAAAAAGAGTGTAATTGGCCCAGCTGTCTGGGTGGGAAGGATGTAATGTTGTATAATCAGCAGCAGATTGAAAAGATCTGTGGTAAGAGAGTTGCACATGTCTCAGAGGAAGCAGGCGTTAGCCCGGCTGTTTTCTGATAGCAACTAGCAAGTGGATGAGAATCGGAAAGGGGGACAAAGACTAACTTAAATATCAAAATCAAAGGGCAACTTTTAAACTTTTTCAGCTCCTCATTCATAAAGGGTTCAGCTACCTGTTTAAACACATCACTAAATGTGTTTAACACTCACCTATCTAACTATTCACTTTGTAATGGTGACAGTCAAACCTATTGTTTTATTTTCATTATTTACACACACTGTTACAGAAAATAAGACAGACGGTCCAGGACCCCATGTTTTTTTTTTTTGGCTCTAGTTTCCAGTAACAGTAGTGCGGTTAGTCAGAAGTTAGTCTGAGATGAACGATTACCGTTGTTTTGTGTGCTCTAGTAAACAGCAGGGCAGCTCGGACGAGTGGACAATGTGTCATACGATGTGTCGGATTCTGAAAGCAGCTGAAGGACTCTGTTTCCTCTCCCACCTGGTGAGAGCAACCTCCTCTTTCAGTCCTCACACTCCCAATTTTAGACAAAGGTGATGCCTGTTAATATGTATATATCGTAGACACATGCTTGTATGTGATATGGTGTGAAAATATTTAGGTTATTGTACACTTTTGAGTGTGCTGGGTGTACGCTGTCTACCTCAACACTTTCTGGCTGTATGTGGACCATGGCTTTCTACACCTCACTGAGCCTTTTGTGTCACGCCTTATGACAGGTGATGGTTACTACTACACATGCACACCCAAAACATATATGAATGATTATGGAAGTTTTGGCAAAGAGTACTGTTTTTTCACTGTGAATCTCCGCCTTAATCTGAGACCATTTTGTTTTCCTCACAAAAAAGGAAAACCAGTTACTCTTCTACTTCATTGTAAACACGGAAGATACTAAGTCACTGTGAATAAGACTTAAATAAAAAAAATAAAATTCATAAGGTCCTCTTGATATCGAAAATTTCTGGTACTGGGAGAAAGCACAGTGTTTGAAAGTATACACTTAAAAAGTTATAAATTAGGAGTTATATTCTGCTTTGATCTCACAGACCATTAGAGAAGACCATTAGGATATGCATATGCACAAATCAGCATCATATCAAAGCAGTGCCATTAAGGAGCAGGATATGTTGCAGGCAAACTTTTTATTAATGTCAAAAGAAAAGCTTGTGTTTACTGTCTTTGGATCCCTTCTCCTCGCTATAGTTCTGATTAACTCGTTCTTCATTCTCTTTTGCAGATCTAGATAACAACGGCAAGGAAGAGCTGAAATTCAGTGTCCTGAAAAGACTTTGTGAGGTAATGTTTACCGCCGTGTGCTTAGCTAGCACGCTAGCCAGCAAGCTCCAAAGCAAAGACGTGTAGAAATGTCAGAGCAGAGTTTTCAGAGTGACATCACTTATTTTATTTTTTTATTTTTAAGCAAGTCACAAACGGTGCATGGTGTATTTTGGGATTGTGTACATATTTCTAGTGGCACAGCACCTGTGGAAAGCAGCAAAATAATCGCTGTGGCACTTACAGAAGCTGTGTGCGTACTGTCGTCTCGTCGCCTATCACAAAGCAGCGACTGGTTTCGCATTAACTTTGCTGTATTTTACCATTTAAAATGTTGTGAGAATTTATAATAGAAACATGAAATACATGTTCATGTATAAATAGAAATATTATAAAAGAGGGGTAGATTGCACAAAATAAACAGCTTGCCTAACTGTTTACAGTCCTAGATGTAGATCAGGATTATCTCAATCGTAGTTCAGCCAGTCTCCAAGTTTCCTTCATTTCTTTTTGAAAAAAATAAAGGTGTTGCTTTTTTCACATACAAACTAAATCAGCTAGATGCAAACTAGATCACTCACTGTCACAAAGTGGCATATGTGTCTGTGCATATTTATTTATCTAATAAGATTTTAAAAAAAACAAACAAACAAACCCCAGTCACTATCTTCCGTTTCTATTGCAAACAATGAAGTGCAACAAGAAATCACAGGACGATACCCCCTTACAAATCAGTCTTTTGATGGAGGTCAAATGGTCTGTACTTTTAAATCAAGGTGTTTACAAGACTGACTGATGATTTTGTTTCAGTGCCTGGCCCAGAGAGTGTGTCAGCTTTGGGATCATCCAGTCAGCTCAGCCTGCATCACCAGACAGTGTGTGAGAAGACTATTGGAGAAATACACCAAGACCAAGGTGAGTGTAGAGATACTCTGAATATCAGTTATTCAGTCTGGTCATGATTTCAGTAGTCCGGGGGGGAAAAAGTGTGTTTTGTTTTTTATATATATTTATATATATGTGTGTGTGTGTGTGTGTGTGTATGTGTATGTGTATATATATATATATATATATATAAAATAAAAATTACACACAGTATCTCACAAAAGTGCACCCCTCACGTTGTTGTAAATATTTGATTATATCTTTTCATGTGACAACACTGAAGAGATGACACTTTGCTACAATGTAAAGTAGTGAGTGTACAGCTTGTGTAACAGTGTAAATTTGCTGTCCCTTCAAAATAACTCAACACACAGCCATTAATGTCTAAACCGCTGGCAACAAGTGTGAGTACACCCCTAAGTGAAAATGTCCAAATTGGGCCCAAAGTGTCAATATTTTGTGACCACCATTATTTTCCAGCACTGCCTTAACCCTCTTGGGCATGGAGTCACCAGAGCTTCACAGGTTCCACTGGAGTCCTCTTCCACTCCTCCATGACCAAATCATGAAGCTGGTGGATGTTAGAGACCTTGTGCTCCTCCACCTTCCGTTTGAGGATGCCCCACAGATGCTCAATAGGGTTTAGTCCATCACCTTCATCCTCAGCTTCTTTAGCAAGGCAGTGGTCATCTTGGAGGTGTGTTTGGGGTCGTTATCATGCTGGAATACTGCCCTGTGGCCCAGTCACTGAAGGGAGGGGATCATTCTCTGCTTCAGTATGTCACAGTACGTTTGCATTCATGGTTCCCTCAATGAGCTGTAGCTCCCCAGTGCCGGCAGCACTCATGCAGCCCCAGACCATGACACTCCCACCACCATGGTTGACTGTAGGCAAGACACACTTGTCTTTGTACTCCTCACCTGGATGCAGCCAAACACACTTGACACCTAGGCTTAAAATGTATTTGTTTACTCAAGCCTACCCTGACTAGATTCTGTTCTACTACTTCGCAGTCATAATAATCTTTTTTTCTCCCTCTCTCCTTTCGCTGAGCCCCACACGAATTTATGGAGATACCAGAGATCCAGATCCTTTCTGCCTCTGGATGGAGCTCAAATCTTCTCTAATTCCAGATTGCTGGGACTACGGCTGCTCCTAAGGCCATACAGACTTCATATAAATCCATAATGAACTTTTTCACACTAACTGTTGTTACCCAGATGAGGATGGGTTCCCTTCTGAGTCGGGTTCCTCTTAAGGTTTCTTCCTCTTAAAACATCTTAGGGAGTTTTTCCTTGCCACCGTCGCCACTCAGTGGCTTGCTCAGTTGGGATAAATTCACACCTTTAATATCTGTATACCATGTTGATATTTCTGTAAAGCTGCTTTGAGACAATGTCTATTGTAAAAAGCGCTATACAAATAAAATTGAATTGAACCATCTGAACCAAATAAGTTTATCATGGTTCCAGTAATCCATGTCCTTAGTCTGCTTGTCTTCAGCAATCTGTCTGCGGGCTTTCTTGTGCATCATCTTTAGAAGAGGCTTCCTTCTGGGACGACAGCCATGCAGACCAATTTGATGCGGTGTGTGGCGTATGGTCTGAGCACTGACAGGCTGATCCCCCACCCCTTCAACCTCTGCAGCAATGCTGGCAGCACTCGTACGTCTATTTCCCAAAGACAACCTCTGGATATGACGCTGAGCACGTGCACTCAACTTCTTTGGTGGACCATGGCGAGGCCTGTTCTGAGTGGAACCTGTCCTGTTAAACCGCTGTATGGTCTTGGCCACCGTGCTGCAGCTCAGTGTCAGGGTCTTGGCAATCTTCTTGTAGCCTAGGCCATCTTTATGTAGAGCAACAACTCTTTTTTTCAGATCCTCAGAGAGTTCTTTGCCATGAGGTGCCATGTTCAACTTCCAGTGACCAGTATGAGGGAGTGTGAAAGCGATGACACCAAATTTAACACACCTGCTCCCCGTTCACACCTGAGACCTTGTAGCACTAACAAGTCACATGACACCGGGGAGGGAAAATGGCTAATTGGGCCCAATTTGGACATTTTCACTTAGGGGTGTACTCACCTGCGAGTGTGTGCGTGTGCATGATCATCACTTTCAAACACTTTTGAAGTGGGGGTGGGTGTAATGTGGATGATGTACATAAAAAATTTTAATAGTCATCTCTGAGGCTTTAAGGTTTTAACTTCTCGCTCCCATATATCCCATATATCCCACTTTTTGTCTGTCTGCATTTGGTATCTCACTGACTAAGTGTCCCGTGTGTGTATGTTCCTTCACAGGCCAACAAGATCCAGGTGCACCTGTGTAAATATGAGAGGAGAGCGAGATCAGAGAGCGGCAGGAGCGAGTGAAGAACGCGAGGGAGGAGCATGAGAAAGCACAGAGGGTGAGACAGAGTGGTGTAGTGCCTTTACACTGGATCTGATCGAGTACTGTTAACACAGTGTGTGTGTGTGTGTGTGTGTGTGTGTGTGTGTGTGTAGGAGCAGGAAGCCAGGCAGGAGGAGGAGCACAAGGAGGCTTCCCAGGATTCCCAGGTGTGTGTGTGATGATGATAATAATAATAAACACAGAGGTGTGTGTGCATGTGTGATGTGATGCAGCACGAATAAGAAGCTGGTTGGGTTAGCGGTTAGGGTTTATGGTTAGGGTTTAGGGTTAGGCGGTTAGGGGTTAGGGTTGGGGTTAGGGCTTTAGGGTTGGGGCTTTAGGGTTAGGGGTCAGGGTAGGTGCTAACCTGTATGCACTGGCCATCTTATGTCGCTCACTCCACTGGGTTTCACCCCCATGTCAGCCAGTCCATTCCCACCATTCTTTTTCTCTCTTGTTTTTTTCTCCAGGAACTATACCGGCACGGGTCGGCCCAGGGAACGGCGACCCGGAAAGAGTTCCATCGGAGAGTATATTATTACGGTCATGTC